>NC_069504.1:700137158-700334658 GCF_027579735.1 Bombina bombina | reverse complement strand
GTCTTGTTCAGTGGTGGTCGTCTTTCAGCCTTTCTTACCTTGGCCATGTCTCTGAGTATTGCACACCTTGTGCTTTTGGGCACTCCAGTGATGTTGCAGCTCTGAAATATGGCCAAACTGGTGGCAAGTGGCATCTTGGCAGCTGCACGCTTGACTTTTCTCAGGTCATGGGCAGTTATTTTGCGCCTTGGTTTTTCCACACGCTTCTTGCGACCCTGTTGACTATTTTGAATGAAACGCTTGATTGTTCGATGATCAAGCTTCAGAAGCTTTGCAATTTTAAGAGTGCTGCTTCCCTCTGCAAGATATCTCACTATTTTTGACTTTTCTGAGCCTGTCAAGTCCTTCTTTTGACCCATTTTGCCAAAGGAAAGGAAGTTGCCTAATAATTATGCACACCTGATATAGGGTGTTGATGTCATTAGACCACACCCCTTCTCATTACAGAGATGCACATCACCTAATATGCTTAATTGGTAGTAGGCTTTCGAGCCTATACAGCTTGGAGTAAGACAACATGCATAAAGAGGATGATGTGGTCAAAATACTCATTTGCCTAATAATTCTGCACTCCCTGTATATATATATATATATATATATATATATATATATATATATATATATATATATATATATAAAAAGATAAAGGAAGACACTATCTGGTCTTTTTAGTGAGTAACTTTAATGTATAAAGTGTGACGTTTCGGGGACACACTCCCCTTCCTTGTCTGAGGAAGGGGAATGTGTCCCCGAAATGTCACACTTTATTCATTAAAGTTACTCACTAAAAAGACCAGAGATTGCCTTCCTTTATCTTTATATTTACCTGCTGGCACCCTGGCATTTGCTTTTGGAGGTGAGAGTGCTCTCTTTGAACATTATATATATATATATATATATATATATATATATATATATATAAGGATTTTTTTAAATTACGTCCCTAAGGGGGTGAAAAATGGGGTGAATTTTTTTTGTGAGGGTACCTATATCTCAAAAACTGAAGATGTTACAGATGTCAAAATTGGTATTTAGATTCTTCTTTAAAAATAAAGAAACATGTGTTTTACCATTTCTTGAAAATCCACTTAAGGGGTGAAAAGGACGGAAGATTTATGAGGATACCTATATCTCAATAACCAAAGATGTTACAGACTTGAAAATTAGTATTTACATTCTCCTTTAAAAATAAACATATGTTTTACCATTTCCTGAAAATCCACTTAGATTGAAATATTTTTTATTGAACAATCTTCTCAATACACAAATGTTTCCACTTGGAAAACAGTATATAAACAAAATACATCTATTTACAGTTTATAGTTTCTCTAAATAAACCATTCTTTTGACATATTAAACTTGTGTATTTCAGGCAAAAAAAAAGAAAGGAAGAACTCTTGCCTGGGCAAGAATCTATCTTTAAATGTTCCATTTCTAAAAGATATACAATAAATAACATATAAAACAAATATAACCAATAAACCGTTTCATCGTTTCACTGTACTCCTCCTACTAATAGATGTCCAGCAAATATCTCAAAATATGTCATTAATCATTAATTATCCACTGAGCTTGCTCAAATGCCCTGCCAACTTACTTTTGTGCCAAACCTATCCTTACTTTTATCACCTTAATAAAGTAAGTTTTTTTTCATTTAACATCCAATAGAACCATATCTTATTGAAAGATTCCACTGTATCTTGAAGGTAAGCGGCTGTTTCACTCATGGCAAATATGTTTCTAATTCTACTCAAAACCTCCCCCCACTCTGGTGCTCCCAGTTTCCAGTATTTTGCTATAGCAATACGAGTCACTGTACACACAATTCTAATAAATTTGTTTATGTACACATTGAATCTTTGGTCTCCCTCATTTAGTAACCCTTGCATCGGTGTTAACATTACTTGTTCCTCCAAAATTGTGGTTATCATCTCAGAAAGATCAGTCCATACCTAGGGCACTCCCACCACATATGAAGGTAGGTGCCTAGCTGTGCACACCCTCTGTAACATTGCCTGGAACTTCCCTTAACCATGTGGGCCGCCTTTAAAGGGGTTAGATACCAGCGAAACATCGTCTTGATATTGTTTTCTCTTATATCTGCTCCTAACAGGCCTTTAGTAGAATTTAAAAATATTTGATTCCAAGTATTCAGATCTAATGTCTTATCAATATAATTTTCCCATTGAAGTATGATGGTAGGTTTGGAGCCTATGCTTGTCTCTTGTATATGAAAGTACAAGTGTGAGATTGCTTGTTTCTGTTTGTGTGTTGTGCTACATAGCTTTTCAAAGATAGTTTTAGCTTTGTGACCTAACTCAGTTCTGATGTACATATTAATAGCTGAGGCTATTTGTAGATATAAAAACCATGGTAAACGAATATTCTCAAGTTGACTCTGCAGCTGGTTGAAAGTCAATATTTTCCTATTGTCTAGGAAGTCGGCTATTCAGTATAGGTCTTTATGTGCCCATTTATCTATCAGTCGCCTTGACTCTCTTGTCAGGATGTATCTTAGAGGTCTTATTAACGAGTTAGTGGGTAAGATCAAGTTCTTTCTATTTGCTGCCTTTAGATGTTTAATTGCCATCTTAGTGACTGGATTTTGATAGTCCTTCTTATGTGTCTGGTTGTCTCCACCCCATATGAGATCTTCAGGATTCTCATATCCTCCAACAGTAGCCTCTAATTGGGGCCATATCACCTCGTTCTGCTTCCTCCCTAGTAGTGAGTTTTGGGCCAACCTAGCCGCTGAGTAATAGTCCATCAAATTAGGAAATCCCACTCCACCCAACTGTCTATGTCTTGTGAGTATATCCTGAGGGATCCTTGCGTGTCTAGAGCCTCTCAAGTATCTATGGAGATCTGTCTGCAGATTCCTCAAGTCAGTTTTGTCTATATTAATAGGTAGGGCTCGAAACAGGTAGAGAATTCTCAGAAGTATGTTCATCTTAACTGATGATAGTCTGCCGTACCAGGAGAAATTGTGTTTCTTCCATTTCAGTAGGTCAGATCTTATTAATTTAAACAAGGGTAGATAGTTAATTTTGTACAGTTGGGTAGATTGTTTCGACAATCTGATTCCCAAATATTTGATATCGTCTTTCACCCATTTAAAATCGAAATTCATTTCTATTAATAGTGTGTTTTGGTAAGCCTAGCGATAATGCCTCACATTTTTCAGTATTAATCTTGTACCCTGAGATATCAGAGAATTGTTGTAAAATCTTATAGATATTAGGGAGTGAAATGAGCGGTTTGGTTACTATCAACAACACATCATCTGCAAAGAAAGCTATCTTATGATGTGTGTGTTCTAACTGCAGACCTGTGATATTTGGGGAATTTCGTATATTTGCGGCTAGGGGCTCGATACATATTGCAAAAAGGAGGGGTGATAGTGGACAGCCCTGTCTTGTTCCATTACGTATGTTAATAACTTTCAATTGGTGTCCAATCGCTCTTATATGTGCTGTGGGGTTTGAGTATATGTATCCTAGTGCTTTAATAAATGATCCATTAAATCCCATCTTTGTTAGCACTGTATTCATGTAAGTCCAATCTATCCTATTGAACGCCTTCCCGCATCCAGAGATAGGACCAGAGAAGGCGTTCGATGGTGGTGTAAATAATCAATGATTGTAATCATTCGTCGAATATTATCTGGTGCTTCCCTATTTTTGATAAAGCCAACCTGGTCAGGATGTATAAGAGACGGGAGTATATGTTTCAAACGGTTGGCGAGAATTTTAGTTACAATTTTCAAATCCTGGTTTATTAGGGATATGGGTCGGTAACTAGAGAATAACGTATTGTTTCTACCTTTTTTCGGGATCACAATTATTTTGGCCTGTAAAAGATCTTCAGGTATAGGTTGGCCATCTAAAATATAATTAGCAAATTTGACTATATGGGGAATCAGTGTTTGTCTAAAAAGTCTATAACATTCTCCCGGGAACCCATCAGGTCCCGGGGCTTTCCCTGGTTTGAGCTCCTTTATGGCCGCTACCACCTCCATCTGTGTTACCTCAGCATTTAATTGGTCTTGTTGTTCTAAAGTCAAATGTGACAGATCAGCTAGGTCTAAGAAGTTGTCAAGGACAGTCTGTGTTTTGTCACTAAGTTGAACCTTTTTACCATTGTATAACTCTCTATAGTATTCTGCAAAAGCATCTACAATTTCTTGCTGGTGTGAGGTAACTCGTCCTGTCGTAGTTTGTATATTTGGGATGGCTACTGAGTGATACGAATCTCTAATTCTCTTTGCTAAATATTTATCTGGTTTGTTTACATATATAAAATAATTGGCTTTGAGTCTTTGGGCTGCCCTAATCGAGTTATCATTCAGTATGGTGTGTAGTTTTGCTTTTTTCTGTTGTAAGGTGTGTAAAATCATTTGTCATTTAGTCTGTTTGTGTTCTCTTTCCAAAAGGAGAATTTCCTGTTGGAGTTTCAATTGCTGCATCTCTGCCTTTTTCTTGTAAAGCGCTTTTTCTTTAATTAACACTCCTCGGAGTCCAAGTTTATGCGCTGCCCATACTGATACTGGATTTTCAGTTGAATTTATGTTAATTTTCCAATAGTCACTCATCTCCTTCAGTACTCTAGCCTTAGTGTCAGGGTATCTCAGGCAACTTGAATCAAACACCCACGTTCTAGTTCTCCCTGGGGTTGCCATAGATCCCATAAGAATTTGTGTAATGGAGTGGTCTGACCAGACACATGCATGTATACTAGCCTTGGGTAAAATGGGTTGTAGTAATTGACTGATAAAAATATAATCAATTTTGGTGTAGCATTTGTGTGCTGCAGAATAGTAGGTAGTATCAGTGGTGTCCCCATATAGTATAGCCCATGAATCTTGTATATCGTGTGGTGTGAGTAGCTCAACAATTTTTTTGGCTATGCTCTGTTGTCTCATTTTCTTTTTGGATTCACCTTTCGACATTGGTTTCCCTAATGCTGCTAGATCTATATTAAAATCACCCGCCAGAATTATTCTTATCCTAGACCAATTTGTGAGCAGATCAGATATGTGTCTAAAGAAGGGTTCTTGTTGTTCATTAGGTGCATAAATATTACATAGCAAAACTTCTGTTCCCTGCAGTTTTCCCCGCACCACCACATGCCCACCTTCTTTATCTTTTACTGTGTCTATATGCTCAAAATTCAAGGATGAATGTATCAGTATAGATACTCCCTTTGTCTTGGTATTGGAGGTAGCATGAAAGCTTTGGGAGTAATCTTTGGACCAATACTTAGGTACCTGCAAGCTTAAGAAATGAGTTTCTTGCAGATACAAAATATTAGCTTTAAGTTTTTTATATTGTGTCAGTGCAGTTCTTCTTTTTATATCAGAGTTAAGACCTCTCACATTATGCAATATTAGGTTAACTCCTGGGAAATGTAACATTCTAGCCATTATTAAATATCATCATGAAAATGTTTCTAAGGCTAAACCCTAGCCCTTTCTCCCTTATTTGACTAACCTGATACCTCTTTATCCTTCTAATACATATTCTCCTATAATCTCTTACTCCATCCGGAGTCTGTATAAACTCCTCAGTGGACCTAACACCTGGCGCACAGTGAAAACGGCACAATTCTTGACAATAAAATGATAACAATAACAAAAACTTAACATTTAGGTAATTAGAAAAAAAAACTACAAAACATGTTCAAGGTATAGTACTTCAATTGGTTTAACATTTCACATGAGAGGTGATACTAAGAATCATTTTACCTTCGTTCCTCTTCTATATAATCGGTAAAGAATATCAACTTGGCATGAGCCTACTATTCAACCTGTTGACAAAATATAAAACTACCACAACTTAATACATTTATACAGTGCGCTTGGTAATCCTAAGATATAGTTTTTATCACCTGTCCTAATGACAGGTGGACAGACATCTTATCAGTCCCCTGTTTTAAACGTGTCGCTTTACCACTACAGTAACTACAGAGTCAAGGTCCAGATTTCTTATTATTGTTGACCTTTGTCCAGTTAGATTTTCTATTGCTCTGTACTGCAGACTGTACTCCTGATTTTCCTCCGAGGTCAGTGTCTTGTGGGAACTCCGGGGTTTCTAGGCCAAAGATTCTGCAAGCTGCAGGGATTTCTGTAGGTGTCTTGACTGACGTTATTTTCCCATCCTTAAGTATATTAAGGGCAAAAGGAAAGCCCCAGCGGTACGGGATTTGGTGCTTTCTGAGAAGTGATGTAAATGATCTGAGTCTGCCTCGCCTTTGTAATGTTCTCACGCTTAAGTCCTGAAAAAATTGCACCACATTACCCTGAAATTTAAATGTAGGGTTCTTTCTTGACGCATTTAGGATCTTTTCTTTATCAGTGAACTTCAGAAATTTAATAATTACATCTCTTGGTGGCATATCTCTTTGGGGTCTTGCCCTGAGCGCCCTGTGTGCCCTTTCAATTTGATATTCTGCGCCCTCAGAGTCCATTGTTATAGCTCTAAATAGACTTTGAAGATAAGGGAGTAAATCTGACGGAGTAATGGACTCTGGTATACCTTTAAGCCGAAGATTCGACCGTCTGTCACGGTTTTCCATGTCTTCCATCTTGTCTTGTAGATCTACTATTTGTTGTTGTTGTAGGGAAATAGTCTGCGACATCACACAAACATTCTCCTCAAGGTCTCCCCTGTCGTTTTCCAGAGCATCCACTCTATTACCAATGTCCACTATCACTTTCTTAATTTCTGATAGACTATTGGTAACTGTAGTGTGAAGATTATCAATTTTGTCCCATAGCTTCTCGAAATTCATTGATATTTCTTGCTTTGACACTAGTAGATGCAAATCTGCTTTAGTTGCAGGGGTCTGCGCATCAAGAGTTTCACATGGGTTAGATTCCACATCTGACTCTCCCTCAATATCCATTATACTGGACTCTGGTTGTTTGTGGGTAATATTAGATTTAAGATATGTGTCCATGGAAGCTGATCTGGAGACCTTATCAGCCTTTTGCACTCTTCTGGATGACATCTTTAATGTAGATTAGATCCTCTGGATAGCCAGATGACACCACCTAGATATAAATGGGGGCTAGAGAGCTAAGAAAGCCACGCCACAGAAAATAATTAAAGTTCATTTTTGCAGTTTACCTCCAATGTGTCAATATCCCTCAAAAGGCATGGCAATATCAGGTACAGGCTCCAAACACAGCACAATAACTTTTGCTGCCATTGTGTCTTATTGTTAATAACAGTTCCGCCCGGAGCAACACATAGGCCTCAAAGCTTTTTTTAGATCATCTGCAGTGCGATTACGTCTCTCATCTGCAATATGTTGGTAGTTTTAGTGTCCCTCATTAAATACTTTCATCAACCTCACATGGGCCCTGTTATTTCTCTGTTCTGTGGTCCGACCGTTAGGGTAGCTTTGTATATCTGAAGCATATTCTGAGCTGTGTGCTCTGCTTAACTGTTTATGTCTGGTCCCGCATTATCATTTAATTCTCGCCTGTCGCGCTGTCATTGTCTCTGGTAAGTCTGGCTAATTTGGTGTAGCTCCGGTATCGTGACAACTTTATAATTGTAAGCCGCTGACCACACTTCAGGCACTGTTCTGCGCTCGCTTTTTTGAAAGAACCGCTGCGTAGTTGTCCCAAGATGGCGCCTGCTGCATAAGTTAGATTCTTGTGTGCGCTCAATCTTCTGTTGCGGTTTACTGCTTCTGCCGGGGACTTCCATAAAACAGCTGGGGTAGTTCCTCTCCACTAGTTTAGGCTCATAATGTCTCTTTTTGCTCAATTTGAAAGCATTTACCTCCTTTTTACCGGTATCACTCTCAGGAGCTCCGGTTTCACACGTACATCTATGTGTGTAGCTAGGCTCCGCCCCCCTGAAAATCCACTTAAAGGGACACTGAACCCAAATTTTTTCTTTCATGATTCAGATAGATCATGCCATTTTAAGCAACTTTCTAATTTACTCCTATTATCAATTTTTCTTAGTTCTCTTGCTATCTTTATTTGAAATGCAAGAATTTAAGTTTAGATGCCAGCCCATTTTTGGTGAATAACCTGTGTTGTTCTTGCTGATTGGTGGATAAATTCATCCATCAATGAACAAGTGCTTTCCAGAGTTCTGAACAAAACAAATAGCTTAGATGCCTTCTTTTTCAAATAAAGATAGCAAGAGAATAAAGCAAAATTGATAATAGGAGTAAACTAGAAAGTTGCTTAAAATTTCATGCTCTATCTAAATCACAAAATAAAAAAATTATATTCAGTGTCCCTTTAAGGGGGGTGAAAAGGGGGGGTATTTATGAGGATACCTATATCTAAAAAAAAATGAAGATGTTAGAAAAGTAAAAATTATCATTTAAAATCTTTATTATAAAGTAAGTTTACATGCCAAATTTCTTGCTCTTAACATCAGTAGTTCTCAAGATATGGATATCACTAAAAAAAGAATACTCTTTTTTTCACATCTGAAAGTTGAGTCATAATATATTATTACAATTTAATATTAACATTAATTGTAAACAGAATAATAATAACAACTTATTTTTAATGTGCCGGACAGATGCCCCACCCACAACTGCTGATTGGTGCCCATGTACGAGAAACCACGAGAATTAACGAAAACTCACGAAGTTCATGTCAGCGAGTGTGCAACCCGAACAGGCGCACACGTGAGGGAACACATTGTTTTTTTTTTTTAATATTATATATAAAAGTTACAGGCTATATAATAATATATCAAAAATAGTCCAAGCACCGTAGAGAATAACTTGATTAAAAATGGTTGCAGCTTAAGGAATAAAACAAAAGCTGACCTGTTTGAGCTCAGTAATGCATACTCATAGATCAATAGATTGAGGATCTATGAGTACAGCTTACTGAGGTCTTGTTTTATCCCGGATGCGTTACGCTGGGACCATTTTTAATCCATTTAAATAACGTTGATTTTATTTACTACATGCTTGGACTACTTTGGACTACTTTTGATACATTTATAAGGAGGACAGGACTCCATGCCCCATTTGAGCACTGCTACAGACATTGGTGATTGGGCAGCCTGAGGAGCAGAAAACCCAGTGAACTCCATTGCTTACACAGTGGTTGGTCCCTGGTACGTGGTTGCTGATGTAGGCAGGCAGGCTGGCTGGATTGGTTAGCACCATAGAAAACTTTTGGCTACTAGGCAAAGTTTGGGAGCACTTAAATGCTGCAATACCTCATGGAAAGACATTGCTTCTGATATCAACCTAACCCCAGGAGCCACCTAGCACAGTGCATAGCATTGGGAGTGGAGATGCCTCACAGTGGTGCCCAACGGTAATTAAAGCAAAATTGGGCTAGGAGTAGTTATGTTCCACGCTGCTCCAGAGTGGATCTACATGCAGCTGGCGAGTCATGTTCATTTGTTACTTTGAACTGTGTTTTCTTACATGTTGCTGCCCATCGCCGTACAAGACAAATGTTTTACCTTTCTGATCCCACTTTTCATATTGTAATTGGGACCTTGAGTCTTCTTTCTTTTGAAGCTATATAATCACTAAGGGTCAACAGCACATAAAAGCTATTAACATCTAATGTGTAACAGTCTATAACTTAAGACCAATATCTAACACGTTGAGTTGCAACTAGTAGTGAGAACAAAGTCCAGCCCTTAATCGTTATCAGCCGATGTTGTTACTAACGTACATTTAACTATTCAGCATAGCTTTTTCAAGGAGATTCACATTTGTTTTCCACTTTTTAAAGTCCATGGTCATCACTGATTGGGTAAGTAACTTAACCGTCAATCTTCTGGATCAATTGCAGATTTATCTTAAAACATCACAGTAAAGATCATGGAAGTAAAATGTAAACACAATTAAAATCTAAAACAAAAGTTTACAAACTGTGCACAATTAAATATAAACATTGTACATTCTTTATTATAAGAGACAAAGGAAAATAAACCAATATGGTGTAGCCAGAATTTAACCCGGGTCTATTTCCGTGTTTTCTATGTTTCTAGGGAAATTACAAAGGGCCTGTGTCACCCTTGTTTGTATCTAAGTGTGTTTAGTTGAAGGCTGCATTGTGTGGCTGTAGGTTAGGGACCCAGGTAGGAAGAGACCTTGGGGACAATTTATTATATGGTGGGCGGACATGATTCGCTGTAGGGTATCATGTCTGCCCGACAACGATAAATGCCGACAGCATACACTGTCAGCATTTATCATTGCACAAGCATTTCTGGTGAAATGCTTGTACAATGCCGCCCCCTGCACATTCGCTGTCAATCGGCCGCTAGCAGGGTGTGTCAATCATCCTGATCGTATCTGATTGGGATGACTGGAGTCCGTCACCTCAGAGGTGGTGGATGAATTAAGGAGCAGGGGTCTAACGACCGCTGCTTCTTAACCCCTGATTCCGGTAAGTCAGAAGGCTCATACGGAATGAGCAGCATACGCTGCTTAATAAATCTGCCCCCTTGACTTGGTCCTGGGCCTATAACCATTTTGCCAAATGCTGTAACTAACTCTCCCATTTTGCTTTTAATGGAGCAGTGTGCTTGCAAAAAAAGTAAATATAGAGCGATATATGCTTAGTATGTGGGGAGAGGAGTGGCCTTCTACGTCATGACCAATTGTAAACAAAACAGTCAGTGCTGTCAGTAGGGATATTAGCAGCTGCCGCATATTAATGCGTTTGTAGCAAGAGGCAGCGATCATATCCCAGTTGAGAGGTGGGGCCATCTATGCCACGGCTAAACATAAATAAAGTGGATAGAGCGGCTAAAGGTATAGCCCAGATCTGCAGTGCATAAACGCTGTTTCAAATTCATATATCTGGTTTCAACAAGAGGCAGAGATCGTAGCCGGAAGAAAGTTTCTCTTAGCGACTGGACTTCCGGTAGGAGGGGCTAGGTGCACAGTCGCGTGTGGAGAACGCTGTCTGTATCTGGAGGCCTGAGGCAATATCGAGAAGCTGAGTGCCTATAGGCGGGTGAAACTAATCCCGTCTAGGATTCACAAAGGCCAAAACGGAGACCGGAGGCTACCGACAGCTGGCCTGATCCAGGCTGTGAGAACTCGCTGAGGAGGTAGCTGTCTGATCACCGGGAGGTACACGCCAGCCGCGGGGACCCACGAAGGGAGTGGTGAGCGGCAGTAGCGGTGAGAGCGCCCAGGCATCAGGATCCCGCCCTTGCGGAAAACAGCAAGGTGACAAGACAATGGAGTCACCGGCACAGAAGGGCCCACGGGAACCGGAGTGTAAATATTAACTGTGCCTACCGTCAAGTCCCTATTGCAAAAGGGAAACTAAGGAGGAGAGAGCTTGCGGCTCCAGAGAGCGACAGAGGCTGAAACCACCCCACGACTAAGATAAGTGAAAACCTATTAACTGTTAGTTTGCTTTTGGATCCTGCTTCTATGTTTTTTGGGCCTGCTTGGAAATTTGGGTAGAGAGAGGGGGGGGGAGGGCCAGGTGTATACCTAC
Source organism: Bombina bombina (assembly GCF_027579735.1). Taxonomy (NCBI): domain Eukaryota; kingdom Metazoa; phylum Chordata; class Amphibia; order Anura; family Bombinatoridae; genus Bombina; species Bombina bombina. The sequence continues at coordinate 700,323,194 of NC_069504.1, read as the reverse complement.
AGTTAAAGCATTAAGGGGTTCCTGCGAGAGTAGGACCTGGCAACGACTGTCTTTCCCCCCCCCCCTGACCCGTTGCTACCCATAGTGAAAGACTTTGTACAACATCCTTAAGAAACCAGGGATTAAGCAAAGCAGAGACTGCGGCTGGGATAAGCATTAAAAACACTTCATAAGTAAAGAATTGTCAGAGAAGAACCGGGCAAAAGGCCTAAGATACACCCAAGGACTTTAAAAGAACCTTAAAACTTTAAGGACTTTAAGAGAACTCTGCAAGATAGATACTGAGGATTCAGTGATTAACTGTAGTAATGCATATATTCTATCTGTGGCAGTGCTGATGAGTATTATTGATAATGATGGCATGACTTAGAGAATAACTGAAGTACTGTGTATAGTTCACATATGACATTATTGCTGATCAATAGTGATATTGACAGGGAGATTAATGATAAGACACTGAAGTAGAACCTACTACTAAGCTAGGTGGATAAATGTGAGATAAAACCTTGAAAATATATGTGAATCTACCATAGCAAAAAGGCTTTGCATTAGTAAGAATACATGTGGATCCCCAGACATAGGAGCGGTTAAATTATTATATAAGGTGATTTATATTAAATCCTGCACCGCGGGAGGGTGAGCAAAGTATAGACGGAGTGCGGGAAGGTTTAAATTTACTGCTCAGCTGGAGATAAGACTACAAGGGGAATTTTTAGCAAAACAACAGAGGGGTTAAAGGATACAATACCAAAAGACCTGATAGATACATATTGAGAGTATTATTTCTGTATTGAGGTTTAAGATAGAGTAATCTTATACACTTTATACACAAGGTTTAAGGGGGGGAAAAAAAAAAGGGGAAGAAGGGAGGGCTAAGGGGGGAAAGGGGGAAAGAAGAAGAAAGAAGGAAAGGGGAACACACGAGGAAAGTAGAGTTAGATTACACTAACACTAGAAAGTTTCTCTTAGCAATGCAGTTAATAACATTACGGCTAACAATAAAATTGAGCATTTAGAGCACATAATAAAAAAAGATCATGTTTTGATATGAGAAACGATACTGCCCGAAATGTAGAAATTAGGGAACACAGGTGTCTTAGGTTTTTTTATAGAGTGTTAACATTGGTTGAATAAGAAAGAGGTGTGAGTACCACAACCAATTTAATCACAGAGGTGGGTTTTTAAACTGGTATCTGACAATCAGTTTTTAAGCAGGCTAGGATTAAGGCCAAAACTGGTCAGCCTTTTTTGTCTACTGTTTTTCAATTGTTTTCTTTTTTGACTCTTACCCTGGGGTTTAATTACCGTTTGTATAACAATAAAGTTTATTTTTAACTCGCAATTTGGTGCTCCTGACAACTTTTTTTGGATATTTGCAAGCATTGGCCATAGTGAGCACAGAGAGTGAGTTTTATCTATTTACACATACCTCAACTGCGGAGACAACAATACCACTCTGCTTGGACTGTTTTTTACTACCAAGGGACATCTGCCAACCATCAGCAAGGGGCAAAAGACAAGGACTGGCGGAGAAAATATCTCTACTCGCATACAGCATCAAGGAGAGAGAGAAAGGACTGCACCTAGTAACAGGAGTGTGGTGAGTCACTTTGGATTATAAAATATTGTCTTGGTGATATTTGATGCAAACTACCCCTTATTTTTGAAACAGTGGGGGGTGTCGGGGGTTAACCTCCCACTAACAGTTTTCAGCAGTAACAGCCATAGTACTTAAGCAGTATATGGAAAAGAGACTTGTTTTAATACATAAAAATAAGTGAATTGTGCAAACATCCAAATGAACTTTGTTCCCCCATTACCCTGACTTGCAAAAAAGTGCCAGACGTTCTTTTTTTTTTAAGTATTTATTTAATAAACACCAAATGTTACAACACATCATAGTCATTATCCAACAAAAACAACATTACCTAAACAACATATTTTCAACCCTAGTTGGCATAGGACTATTAATAAAAATAACCTAGATTCAACGCCACGGTGTGCTTTTTTAATTACCAATTCACTTAATCTACGTGATACCAAAAATAGGAACCAAAAAGGAAAAAGAGGGGAGAGAAAAAAAAAAAAAGAGGAATCCTGGTTTAAACAATATTGTCCTGTCTACTGTCAATCCACGAAGTCGGGAATAACCCTCTTAGGACTAGTTCTGCAAAACTAACAGATGAAAGGAACAGGGAGAGAATCTGTTTTTGTATGGGAAGGGAGTAAGACTTAATAAATGGACACCCTCCTATCTGAAGCATCCTGTAATTGATAAGATTCAAAAACTATCTGTTCGTGTATGACTTATATGGCCTCATTAAACCCCGGAACTCTACTCGATATCCAATATTTTAATATAAGGTGCCTAACTGCCAAAATAATGGTATTAACAATACATATCCAGTGGTTATCGCTGATATTTAATAATGGGATTAAAAATACAATATCTCGCAGTTTTAAGAAACAGAAATCTTAAGGTGTATATTAAACCAATAAATAATCTTTGACCAGAGTTGATTAATTTTGGGGCAAAACCAAAACATGTGTGACAAATCAGCTCTAGTATGAAAACATTTAGGACATCTACTTGATCTTGTTGGGTAAAATTTGGCGATTTTCAGCGGGTATAAATAAAAGTTGTTAGTAAGCTTCATGTGAGATTCTTTCCAGCCCACAGAAACTTTTCATTTCTTTAACATAGAGAAGCTCTGTTCAATTGTCTCGTAATCTATATCAGTACCCAGAAGGGACCAGAAACCGAAAATCTTATCTACATGTACTTGACTTTGTTTTGACAACATAATGTCGTAAATCAATGAAACCGATGTGACCCGCCTAGCAAACTTCTGTATAATAACTCTAACCTCTGACCAAGCAACTGACAAAGGAAAAATCCAGCCTTGGGCAGAAATAAAATGTCGAATCTGCAAATACGCAAACAGATTAGACCTCGGAAGATCAAACAATTGAAAGAAAGATTCCACATCTAACAATTGATAGTTACCATCAAAAAGTTGTTTAATCAGGTTTAACCCTCTTCGGCCCAAAGTTTAAAAACTTTCTGGGAAATGCCTGGGGTGAATTGGGGGTTACCACTAATAGGTAGAAAATCTGAATATGTAGGATCTATGCCTAACAAAATACAAAACTTATGCCAGGCCATTACTATGTTCTTAAATGATATGAGAGAAAAAACATTAAACGGCAACTGTCGCGGCTTGCAATTGCTTTTAAAGCAAAAGGATATATTAAAGATGTCTCTTTGTCAAGAGAGGAAACCGTGTTAGCATCCAAAATCCAATCAAGAGCGAATTTTGTCAATGTAGCTATGTTATATAACTTAATATCTGGTAGCGACAAACCCCCGGATGAAAACTTCTGCATTAATCTTGTCAAAGCAATATGAGGTTTTTTATCTTTCCATAAAAATTTAGAAATATATCCATATAGTTTCCTAATGTCCTTATTCTGTATAAATAAAAGTAAATTTTGAAGTGGGTAAAGAAGACGAGGAAAAATTATAGTTTTAATTAGATTTACCCTCGTGGTAATTGCTAATGGAAATGAAGCCCATAATTGTAAATTTAGTTTAATCTTTTGCAACAGCGGAATGTAATTTGCCGAATACCACAACTTAGGATTCTTATGCAATACTAGTCCAAGATATTTAATGGCATTAACCATTTTAAATGGAGTTTTAACCATTGGGGAAACAGATTTACCTACCGATATTAGTTCACTTTTTTCGACATTGACTTTATACCCTGAAAAAGAGCTAAACTCTTCAAGAAGCAGCAATAAAGTTGGAATAGATTGATGAATATTCTCCATAAAAACCAAAATGTCGTCAGCATATAGCAATACTTTTAGCCTTTGGGAACCAATAGAAATACCTGATAGACTATCCCTTAACCTAATTGCAAAGGGTTCCAGGGTGACATTAAACAATAATGGCGATAATGGGCAACCTTGTCTGGTACCCTGTTGCAAGACTATTGGTGGAGAACACACTCCATTTATCAATAAATATGAGGTAGGTTTAGCATAAATTCTATTAACAAACTGAACAAAATTTCCCTTAAACCCAAACTCATCAAGAGACCGGAATAAATGTTCCCAAATAATGGAGTTGAATGCTTTAGCTGCGTCTAATGTGAGTACCGCCCTATCCGGTATCCCCTGCCTCTTATCATTTTGATTATTCCATGAGTGGTCTAAGAAGGTGATACATTTACGGAAATTCTTTATTGGATTCCTAGAGGTCATAAATCCTGACTGATCATGTATAAGATCCTGTAGACACCGAGATAATCTGGCAGATATAATGGCCGTTAATATCTTGTAATCGGTGTTTAACACCGAAATCGGTCTGTAAGAGGCAGGATCCTCCTGATCTTTAAATTTTTTATGGATAAGATGAAATTGGATTATCTATAGTATAATAAATATTGAATACATTTTCTAATATCCCAAGCAACTCTTCTTTTAAACATTTGTAAAATTCTGCAGGGAACCCATCAGGGCCTGCTGCTTTGTTCAATTTCAGTTGATCAATCGCCTTACTGATCTCTGTACTTGTGATAGGATCATTCAGTGAAGCCAATTCTTCCAAATGAATCTTAGGAGTCTTAATCTTGGACCAAAATAACTCTTGATTGGAGTGATTTATATTAACCGACGCATATAATTGTTGGTAGTAATTAAAAAATACCTCACCAACTTCTTTAGTATCCGTATGTCTTAAATCATTATGTTTTATGGCTGTGATAAAAAAAAATCTACTTCTGGTGAGCCTCGCGAGGTATTTCACAGAACTCCCGTTAAATCCCCTATAATATCGGTTAATTCTCATTTCTTCTTCCTGTGATCTTTGTTTTAAGAAAATATCTCCTTTCTATGGTCTAAATATGTGTCCCAATTAGGCAAAGAGGGGTCTATCTGCAAATTCCTATGCGCGTTCTTTACCTTATTAGACAATTGCTTCTCCCTCGCCTTGATCATCTTGTCTCGTCTCTTCATATATGCTATAATCTCGCCCCGCAAGACTGCTTTTAATGTTTCCCAGAATATTTCTACCTTATTTCTATAATTAGCATTAAACCTACTATATTCAAACCACTTTTGATTGATCTAGGAGCAAAATCTAGAGTCAGAGTATAAATACCTAGGAAAACAAAACACTGCGTTGCTGGATTTACTCTTCCCACATGGAGGAAAAGACAGTGAAATAATTGCATGATCCGAGATCAAGATCTGTCCAATTTCTGTTTCCAACTTAGATACAGCCTCCGAAACCAAAAATAAATCGATTCTTGAAAAGGTCCTATGGGCTGCAGACTCACACGTGAATTTCTTAATATCAAGGTTTTGAATACGCCAAATATCAACCAAGTTTAGTTAATAGCAAACATTTTTTAAAATACTTGGCATCTTTCTTATATACTGACTAGTGATGTCGCGAACCTAAAAATTTGGGTTTGCGAAAAGCGAACGCGAACTTCCCGAAAAGTTTGCGAACGGGTGAACCGGGCGAACCCCCATTGACTTCAATGGGCAGGTGAATTTTAAAACCCACAGGGACTCTTTCTGGCCACAATAGTGATGGAAAAGTTGTTTCAAGGGGACTGACACCTGGACTGTGGCATGCCGAAGGGGGATCCATAACAAAACTCCCATGGAAAATTACATAGTTGATGAAGATTCTGGTTTTAAGCCATAAAGGGCATAAATCACCTAACATTCCTAAATTGTTTGGAATAACGTGCTTTAAAAGATCAGGTATGATGTTGTATCGATCAGGTAGTGTAAGGGTTACGCCCGCTTCACAGTGACAGACCAAACTCCCGCAGCGGGTACAACATCATCATCATCACACCGTACGTCCATGTGTGAAATGCTGCCTGACTGAGACATATCCCTGTTATCTACATCCTCTGGCAATAATGGTTGGGCATCACTCATTTCTTCCAACTGATGTGTAAATAACTCCTCTGATGGATCAAGTGAAGCGGCTGTGGTGCTAGTGTTGGTGGTGGCGGCAGGCGGGCGAGTGGTAACTTGAGAGGTGCCCAAAGCTAAGCTGGAGGAGGATGGTGCGTCAAGGTTCCGAGCGGAAGCTGTAAAAGATTTGGTGTCCTGTGTTAGCCAGTCAACTATGTCCTCAGAAATGTTCGAGTTCGGGGTATGTGGCCTCTGAACACTGGGCATTATTCTAAGGCCAAAGGGAATTACAGCACCACGAACACGACGGCCCCTGCGGGGTGGCCTGCCTCTACCTGTCATTTTTTTTTCGATTGGTGGTACTATGTGTGCAAGCTACTGTGACAACAGATATGAGTAGCACTGTGCACTGGCAGAAGTTGGCAGAGTAGACACTGTAGGCCTGACACACACGCTTGCAGACAACTAACTGCTATTCAATCTATTACAGTCAAAATTGTATTTTTTTTTAAATGTACACTACTGTTACACCAGATATGAGTTGCACTGGTGTGACACTGTGCCCTGGCAGGCACTGAAACACACACGTGTGAAGGAAACTGACTGCTATTATTTAACACAGTCAAAAAAGTGTTGTTTTTTTTAAATCTACACTACTGTTACACCAGATATGAGTTGCACTGGGGTGACACTGTGCCCTGGCAGGCAGGCCCTGAAACGCACATGTGTGAAGGAAACTGACTGCTATTATTTAACACAGTCAAAAAAGTGTTGTTTTTTTTTAAATCTACACTACTGTTACTCCAGATATGAGTTGCACTGGGGTGACACTGTGCCCTGGCAGGCAGGCCCTGAAACGCACACGTGTGAAGGAAACTGACTGCTATTATTTAACAGTCCAAAAAGTGTTTGTTTTTTTTAATCTACACTACTGTTACACCAGATATGAGTTGCACTGGGGTGACACTGTGCCCTGGCAGGCAGGCACTGAAACGCACACATGTGAAGGAAACTGACTGCTATTATTTAACACAGTCAAAAAGTGTTTGTTTTTTTAAAAAATCTACACTACTGTTACACCAGATATGAGTTGCACTGGGGTGACACTGTGCCCTGGCAGGCAGGCCCTGAAACGCACACGTGTGAAGGAAACTGACTGCTATTATTTAACACAGTCAAAAAAGTGTTGTTTTTTTTAAATCTACACTACTGTTACACCAGATATGAGTTGCACTGGGGTGACACTGTGCCCTGGCAGGCAGGCCCTGAAACGCACACGTGTGAAGGAAACTGACTGCTATTATTTAACACAGTCAAAAAAGTGTTTTTTTTTTTTAAATCTACGCTACTGTTACACCAGATATGAGTTGCACTGGGGTGACACTGTGCCCTGGCAGGCAGGCCCTGAAACGCACACGTGTGAAGGAAACTGACTGCTATTATTTAACACAGTCAAAAAAGTGTTGTTTTTTTTAAATCTACACTACTGTTACACCAGATATGAGTTGCACTGGGGTGACACTGTGCCCTGGCAGGCAGGCCCTGAAACTCACACGTGTGAAGGAAACTGACTGCTATTGTTTAACACAGTCCAAAAAGTGTTTTTTTTTTTTTTTTTAAATCTACACTACTGTTACACCAGATATGAGTTGCACTGGGGTGACACTGTGCCCTGGCAGGCAGGCCCTGAAATGCACACGTGTGAAGGAAACTGACTGCTATTATTTAACACAGTCAAAAAAGTGTTTTTTTTAAATCTACACTACTGTTACACCAGATATGAGTTGCACTGGGGTGACACTGTGCCCTGGCAGGCAGGCACTGAAACGCACACGTGTGAAGGAAACTGACTGCTATTATTTAACACAGTCCAAAAAGTGTTGTTTTTTTTTAAATCTACACTACTGTTACACCAGATATGAGTTGCACTGGGGTGACACTGTGCCCTGGCAGGCAGGCACTGAAACGCACACGTGTGAAGGAAACTGACTGCTATTATTTAACAAAAGAGAAAAAGAAGTTGAAGGAACTCCCTTGAGTGTGCTAGATAAGCTTACCGTACCCCTAAATACATGTATTGTATAATGACTAAGGGGGTACCAATCCTGGGGGTACACAAACTAGTGGAGCGGATGCAGGTGTGCTCAATTACACTGAGAAACACTGACCGGCAAAATAATAAGCAGAATAGCCAAGTCCTTCTCCTTTTTCAGGTTAATGCAAATGGTGCACTCAAAGTTACGGCCCACTGTGATGCCCTGGTCAGATATGGTGAAAAAACATAAGCAAATGTGACAGGAATAAATAAAGCAAACAAAGCAGAGTACTAGTCACTGAAAATACATATATTCCACATTGATTCACAGCCTAGATCTGGAAGACGGCAAAGAACATAGTCTTGAAACAATATTACCACTTCTTCCGGTAATGCTTTCAATAGTACAATAAGCGTTACTCACATACTTGGATCCTTGCTTGGCTGGATTGAAAGTGGATCCGTGTTGAAAGGGGCGGCATATACGGCAGTCCTGGGCAACAAACCTCTCTTTTCAAACCTCTCTTTTCAGGTATTCACTGGGTATTCGTAGTGCCTGTTCGCCCGTATACATACATTCCCCACAGCTTGCTGGCCGTTGTTCGCCGATTTCCTGGTCACATGACACGCACACCTGGATTCCCTTATCCACCTCCTATTGGTTGTCGGGTCCCCGTGGTTGAGTGCTCAGGCACTATGTAATACCTTGCTTCCAGGTATTCCTCTGAAATGTACTGGTATGGGTTATTCCTGCTTTTTAATACAGGGGTTTAATAAGATCACAATATGCAGAACTATATACTACAATATTGGTGTGTATCACAATGGGATAATATGTCGCCACTATTGAGAGGGAATGGTAACAAGTTTACCCGTTGTGAATATGTAGCAGTTATTATAGGATTGAATGAAGTCAGAGGAGATACTGATAAAGTATTCCTTTAACCATAAACTCTTTGTGAGAAAAAGCACTAACTGTTAGTTTCTCTGGATGACTAGTGTTGTAGTAAATGTCCTTTACTTGGTTTTGTATCAACCTTCTTACCCTCCGCTACTGAACAGTAGAGATAGCTCACTGTTACGTCACAGTGAGGAGTGGCTTCAGTTATCCGGTGTCCGTTATGCTCACAGAGCTCCGTGATCAGGCGCGTCTGTGTTGCGGTTAGCGCCCACTGTTACGTCACAGGGGGAGTGAATGCGGAACTCCGGTCTCCGTGTTAGTTAAGGAGTAGTGCTTACGGGTAAGATTGGCGTTGAAGTGAAATCTGTATACAGCATAAGTTGTTTCACTCACAGTGGAGAATCCTGCTTGTTCTTTTTTGTGGTAGTCAGCGGTTCCGTTGCTTTAGGAGTTTGAGAAAAACAACAGCGTTGTAGTTGAATGAGGGGTAATCTCCAAAGTTTGTCTTTGTAAATCTCAGTCTGAGAAAGCTGATGAAAAGTCCGTTAGAAATCAAAACTCTGATTAGGAGAGGAGCTCAGAATTACTTGCTGCTACAATACACAAGGTTGCTAACAAATTGCTAAGCACCTGTTTGCAGGTGCGGTGAGGATTTGTAGTGTGTGGAGGAGGGCTTAGCTTAAAGGGACAGACCTGACACACTATGTGGATTCCAATGTAGAACAACCGGCAAAGTAAGATAAAGAGAAAGATGCAGGAATCCAAATGCCTTGGTTAAAAATCCAGATACTTTATTAATCCAAAAATTAAAAAATCAAAAAGCCATCATATTGTTATAAACAGTAACATGGAAGATAGATAGAGCTAGAACACTGAGTCCTTGCTGCACTGGCTAACGCGTTTCGGCCGTAGCCTTACTCTTAGCCTGATTGAAACTCCTAACACAGCTGGGCTTATAACAAAGACTGGTGTGATTTGATAGGTTAAAATCAAAAGGGCAGGACTTAGTATATATATACAAAAAACAGGTATAAACCTTTCTAACCTCGTAAAATATTGGTCTATCTTAGTCGTTCTTAGTCACTAGGCTGATTACTCACCCCTAAAAAATAAAAATAAATTTCATTAGTCATTATGTTAAATTCATCAAGATATTGCGACAATCAATGCATATATAAATATGATGATTCGTTCATCTGCAACTGTTATGTAAGTGAGCTGTTGTGAACAAGAGTGCTTATATGGCAAACAGGGTGTTTGACTAATAGGTAGTCAAAAGTTTCTTTATCCAGAAAAAACAATTCCAGTCCTTTATCCAAAAGGCTTTTCAATTGCTTCTGAAAAAGCCACATCGGATTGTAGTCTAATTTAGTATAGCTCTCTTGGTCATAGAGCTGCCTGTGTGCTTCCCTGATGTAATCAGTCCTATTCAGTACCACTACAGATCCTCCCTTATCCGCGGCCTTTATAACTATACTCTGATTCTTGCTAATTTTGTTGAGGGCTGCCCTCTCTTTGTTAGAGAGATTACTTTTTCCTTTAAATTCCGTTTTACTCAATTTAATAAGGTCAGCCTCTACGCGGCTGCAGAAGGTTTCAAGGGTGTCACCTCTGGACTGTATTGGGTAAAAAGTGGAAGGTTGCTTGAATTTAATAATTTTATCCTCCCTAATCTCTGGTGATACTGTGCCCTCTCTCAGTAAGCCATTTAAATTAATTAGATCACATTGATAAGAGAAGTCAGTGAATTCCACTTCATCAGTAACTTCAGGAGCATGTATGCTCTCTGCTTTCTCAGGACCAAAAAAATGTTTACGTAACGTTAAATTCCTAATGAGCTTGTTCACATCCAAAATTGTTCTAAACAAATTAAAATTGCTTGTGGGACCAAAACCAAGCCCATAACTCAAAACCCTGACCTCCATAGCTGAGAGTGTGCTATCTGACAAATTGATTACTTCAAATGTTGGTATTTCTGTTGTGATCTGTTGGATCTGTCTAAATCTGGAAGAATAACAACTAGCTCTCATGACAAGTTTTACCTATGTGTTTATGAGCATACTTTTACTTGTTTTAAAGGTGTTTTTTTAGTAGTAGATCTAGGCTGCTTTTTATAAGCATGATCCACTTTATGTTAATTTGAAATATATACACTCAGATGGAGACTAAGTCTTTCCAAAAATTATAGCAAACATGTTTTGAATAATATCGCCCAAGTATTTGCCTAATGAGGACAGTTATTGCCTCTAGTTTGGGTTGAGTTTTTGAGAAATACTCTAATTATCGCTTTATATGTATTAACTTAAACATTTGGAACCCAACTAGGATTTTATTCTCATGTGGGTCCAGTTTTGGAGTATCTCTGATTTGCTCTACTTGTCTGAATACTTTAATTGCTTTTCATGCGTATCTTGCAGATAGTGGTAGCAAGCCAGATTGGTTGTCAAGCTCAAACTCACCTTTAATATATAGGATTTGCCATATAAGCACTCTTGTTCACAACAGCTCACTTACATAACAGTTGCAGATGAACGAATCATCATATTTATATATGCATTGAGTGTCGCAATATCTTGATGAATTTAATATAGTGACTAATGAAATTTATTTTTATTTGTTAGGGGTGAGTAAACAGCCTAGTGACTAACATAGACTAAGATAGACCAATATTTTACGAGGTTAGAAAGGTTTATACCTGTTTTTTGTATATATATACTAAGTCCTGTCCTTTTGATTTTAACCTATCAAATCACACCAGTCTTTGTTATAAGCCCAGCTGTGTTAGGAGTTTCAATCAGGCTAAGAGTAAGGCTACGGCCGAAACGCGTAAGCCAGTGCAGCAAGGACTCAGTGTTCTAGCTCTATCTATCTTCCATGTTACTGTTTATAACAATCTGATGGCTTTTTGATTTTTAATTTTTGGATTAATAAAGTATCTGGATTTTTAACCAAGGCATTTGGATTCCTGCATCTTTCTCTTTATGCTATTATTTAACACAGTCCAAAAAGTGTTGTTTTTTAAATCTACACTACTGTTACACCAGATATGAGTTGCACTGGGGTGACACTGTGCCCTGGCAGGCAGGCACTGAAACGCACACGTGTGAAGGAAACTGACTGCTATTATTTAACACAGTCAAAAAGTGTTTTTTTTTTTAAATCTACACTACTGTTACACCAGACATGAGTTGCACTGGGGTGACACTGTGCCCTGGCAGGCAGGCCCTGAAACGCACACGTGTGAAGGAAACTGACTGCTATTATTTAACACAGTCAAAAAAGGGTTGTTTTTTTTAAATCTACACTACTGTTACACCAGATATGAGTTGCACTGGGGTGACACTGTGCCCTGGCAGGCAGGCACTGAAACGCACACGTGTGAAGGAAACTGACTGCTATTATTTAACACAGTCAAAAAGTGTTTTTTTTTTTAAATCTACACTACTGTTACACCAGACATGAGTTGCACTGGGGTGACACTGTGCCCTGGCAGGCAGGCCCTGAAACGCACACGTGTGAAGGAAACTGACTGCTATTATTTAACACAGTCAAAAAAGTGTTGTTTTTTTTAAATCTACACTACTGTTACACCAGATATGAGTGGTGGCACTGGGCAAGTGGGCACAGTATACGCTGTGAGCCTGACACACACGCTGGCAGGCAGGCAGGCAACTGCAATTAGATTACACAGGAAAAAAAAAAAAGCAGACTGATGTTCTAGCCCTAAAAATTGCTTTTTGGGGTGCTGTCCTTACAGCAGAGATCAGATGAGTCCTTCAGGACTGTAGTGGACACTGAATACACTAGCCTAGCTATTAATTTCCCTATTAAATCAGCAGCAGCTACACTGTCCCTCCTCTCACTAAGAATGCAGCTTCCAAATGAATCTAAAATGGATGCTGTCCAGGAGGTGGGAGGGTCTGGGAGGGAGTGTCTGCCGCTGATTGGCTGTAATGTGTCTTCTGACTGTGAGGTAAAGGGTCAAAGTTTACTCAATGATGAAGAATAGGGAGCGGATCAAACATCGCATATGTTCGCCCGCCGCGGCGAACGCGAACATGCTATGTTCGCCGTGAACTATTCGCCGGCTAACTATTCGCGACATCACTAATACTGACATATTTTTTGGGGGAAAAACGATCTAATATTGGGTGTAGAGTCATATTAAAGTCCCCACATAACACTAAATTATCTGCTTTAAACGGAAATATCTTCCCTTTAATCTTTTCCCAAAATTCGGAGGAAAATTTATTGATTTATTGGGAGCATAAACATTGCAAAATATAAATACAGTATTCTTAATGCTAATTTGAAGTAAAATAAATCTAGCTGCTACATCTATTTCAGTTTTAATAATCTTATATTCAAGATTTTTATGGATTAGTATTGCTACTCCTGCTTTCTTAGTAGACCCCGACATGGAAATTACCTGACCTACCCATTTAACCTTGAGTTTAGCAGCCTCTTGCTCATTTAAATGCGTTTCCTGTAAAAAAAAAGTCAGGTTTTTGCTTGGCCAAAATTTTAATAATTATTTTACGCTTCGCAGGCGAAGAAATCCCCCCCACATTCCACAATAAGATCTTAAAACCTTCCACTATCATCCCTTTTCTCTTCTTCTTTTTTTTACCTACCAAGTAGAAACCGGGGAGGGGGGAGAAGAAAGGGGGAAAAGAAAAAAAAATCACGAAAAAAAAGGGTATGTACATTAAATTTTAACATCAATAAAAAAGAAAAAACAAAGCATTAACAATTTCAATAATTATCCTTTAACATAGTGCCCCAGCACTACAAAGACCTACTAATCACAATAGTCATTTACCCAGCACATTAGTAGCCGAGTTAAGTGTCTGATCTGAGCTACCTTTATACCTCTTGATAAGATTTTTGACTTCATCTATTTGACTGAAAATATGCCTTGTACCCCCCATCTTCCACTACGATTCTGGCAGGGTAAAGTCATCATGCATTTAAACCTTTGTTTATTAACTGTGTACAATACAGAGCCATCCCTTTCCTCCTGGAGGAGGTTTCCGAGGAGAAATCCTGGAATAGGAGGATCTTACTATTACCAAATGTTAGAGGACCAGAATTTTTAAACCTTTTTAACATTTCTACTTTGTCCTGAAATTTCAGGAATTTACATATTGCCATTCTTGGTCTAACAGACCCAGTCTCTGCTGCTCTCTTAGGTCCAACTCTATGTGCCCTTTCGATTATTATTGGCAGGGACTGGGATGGCATACCCAAGGCCTCTGGTAGAGTAATTGATACAATCTTACCAATGTCATCAAATTCAGATGACTCTGGCAAGCCAATGATTCTGATGTTATTGCGTCTGGAGCGATCTTCAAGATCCTCCAGCCGCAATTGCATGCTATTAATCTTAGCCTCCTGTCTACGGGATATAATCTCTTGACTGTTTACCTGATCTTCCAACAGCGAAATTCTATTCTCTGCCTCCAACATCCTAGAAGAGAACTGCTTAACTTCTAAGGAGAGTACCCCTATTTCTGTTGCTATGGTCCCTAACTCCTTCTTAATAATCTCAAACTGGGGAGAAAAAAGAGCTGTAAGTTGTCCAATCAGGGCCTGTGTGTCAAAAGTTGGCGGAATAACATCCGACACTACATCAATACTGGTATCAGCCATTTTGTTTTTTTGTCCTTAGACTTTACAGGCATCTTCGGAGAACTGACTCTAACCTGTGATACAAACCTATCCATACAGTGAAGTGAAAAAAACAAAAAAAACTGCCAGTACCTCACTCTAACACTCTGGGTCTGGCTATAATGTGAGATAATGCCCCCGTAATCCTACAAACAAAACAAGGACCCTATAGAGTCCTTCAAAAATGTTCACCTTCTACCTATTGGTGTGTATGATTGTGTGTGTGTGTGTGTGTGTGTGTGTGTGTGATTGGTTCTTCTGTGTATTCTTGAGGCAGAAACCTGTCAAATTATATTTACTTAAAAGTGATATAAGGGTGAGTCTGAACCCTCTGATGATTTGTGCTGATGCCTGTACTCACATAACACTTATTACTAAGGGCTTAAACAAAAAAAACAAAAAATCCTGATTTACAACTTCTCCCAGTTTTAGTGTGATACCACACTAATATATCTAGTATATTCTAATCATAGGAAGCCAAAAAACAAGGATACCTCGAGAATATCAGAAAATCAAATAGTGAAAAATGCTAGTCCAGTCTACTAGCATGGTAATTTTCTTAACCAAACAAGGAAAAGAACAAACAGCAAACAGTGGAATACTATTTGAAGCTGTGCAACTTTAACAATAGCTAGAGCTTAAACTAGTTTCCTTCTGAATGCTATCATGCATAGCTGACCTTGAACCAAACACCATGCCACTTTGCACTTTAACTGTTATAATATAAACAGGTATTTACAGTGTTAATGCTCTTATAACATTTAGATTGTCATGCTAATGGGAGCAATACAAGAGAAAAAGAAAGGTCCCTCCAGTTCTCCCAGTCATGGCAATTTAGGCAACAAGGTCCTATTAGCAAGAGACGTTGCTCTGGAGCTTTTATTCTAGTAACCTCCACGCTCTGAAAATGGGCATAAGTTTCTTTGCCAGAGATTTTATAAACTTCTGGTATGTAGACCAGTACAGTTCTTAGCCAGAAATACCTTATGCACCCACAATAGTATTCTGTCCCCTGGGGTCTTGTACCTTACAGTTCAGATGCCGGAACTTCAGGCTCCCAAATACCACACACAGGGACCTATAGTAGGGAACTAATTAACTCACAGCCAGCTCTTTACTCTGCCGATCCTCCAAATGAAACCATAGCAAATCCAGCTGGTATAAACTGAGATAGGCAGTAAACAATCAATGTTTCAATAAACTCAGGAACTGTGATGTATACTTGCGGTCTCCGGATGCAGGTAAGCGGTTCCCTTCAGGATACTGCAACAGCGTGATACACAGCACACCTCCACCTCTGGGCAGTGTTCTACCACGGATCCTACGGTCTATACATCTGGCGACAGCTCACGGATCCCCAAGGCTACGGGAGAGGAGCGTGACACTCGGATCCCTCCACGCGTCGACAGTGCCTCCCACTGCAGCGTAAATGAACCTCCGTGCGTATCCTGCGGAACCACTGTCACCCAATGGTAAGCTTGCCGGTGCTGCTTCCTGAAGCCAGACGTTCTATGTGTTATGTTAATAATTGTGTTTTGTAATTTTCCCTATAAGCTCTTCTCCCATGCTTGGCTGGGGTTAGCTGCCTGAGTTCTGAAAGCTGTGCAGCAGTCTGTGAGTTTGCAAGGTCATGGTATGCGTAGCCAGTCTAGTTTGAGAGTGCAGTCCATTTCAGTGTATGTATGTGTGTATGTATATATATATATATATATATATATATATATATATATATAAAAATAAATATACACACACACTTACAGGGTGTCTCAGTATAGACCGGCTCTAACACTAACGCAATCTGTGACCTTGCGAGCTGAATAGTTATTTGCCTCTCTTTAAACAAAATTATTGGATTTTACTTACAACTTCAAGAACATTACCATGAGTACCCGATTCTTTGTGGGATGCTTAAATTAATAGAAAATTGTCAATCTTCCTATTTTAAATACACATCCACAATATTGATTATCACACCTAACAAAAAATAGACCTTAAATGCATACCTGGGAGTGCTAGTAAAAGGGTTCCCACATTAAGTTCAGGCAAAACCTGAACACTCTTGCGCCATGCACAGTACAGCAAAAAATGCTTGCAGTGTACACACTATGTATAAAAGAACAAACCCTCACATAGATATTCACACTCCTACACACTCTCTATCTCATACACTCCCAAACCATAGTTGCCAACAGTCCCTGATTTCCTGGGACAGTCCCTGGATTTTGTTGTATGTCCCTGGATTTTTTTTGTCCCTGGAAATGCTACCTCTTTTGCCCAACATTTGGTGTTGTGTATACACACACACACATACACACACACATATATACATACATACATATATACATATAGATAGATATATGCAGTGTATTATTTAAATATAATTCATTCTTAATGGAATATTGTTATTATTATTGAATGGGTTCACATATTATTTGTCTGCCTAATTTTGATGCTGTGTTGTAAAAATAACCATATGCCCAGAATGTGTTCTGGAGACTGGGTAGGTGTAAGAGCTTGGTGCTGTAATATGTATAATAAACTATGGATAAGTCTAAATTATACTATTACTATCAAATGGGTGTGTTTTGATTGCAGAACTGAGTGGGCGCAGCAGTTTAACAGTAGGTCATCAATACTCCAGGACCTGGATTTTTTTTAGAAATGTTGTCAACTATGCCAAACACGTTCATACTCTTACACACATATACACACTCTAACACACTAACAGACACATCTCTAACACACACACACTCACAGACAGACCATAATTCTCTCCCATACACTTACAGGCAGACACTAACTGTCCCACACACGCTCTCTCTCACACACACACAAATACACACACAGAAAGACACTGACAAACACAACGGTACATACACTCTCATGCAAAAAGACACTCCAACACAGACACACACACGCAAGAGAGAACAAACTAAATAACTGTAGGCATGTGGAGCATGTTGCAAATGCACAATGTCACGTTTTTTTGGCTGTGGCTGTTTCCCACCAAACCCAGACATTTTCAAACCCGGACACAAAAATGGAAACCCAAACTGTCCTGGTTATTCCCAGACAAGTGGCAACCCTAGCTAGTAAGGAGACCAAATTTTGACTTTCATGTCCCTTTAAGGTGTCTTTTAGAGCAACCAATATTAAAAGTATTAGAAATCTTATTTTTATGTTAATCTATGGAGCCAATTTAAAACATTGGGTGGAATCTTTATTTCTGTTTTTTATGGTCATGCAAACAAAATGCTATTGCATGCTTTTCCCCAGTGTTGCTTTTATTCCCATGTACAAATATACGCCTAGATTACGAGTCTTGCGTTAGCCTTAAAAAGCAGCGTTGAGGGGGCGTAGTCTAGCCACGCTGGAAGATGGCTGCTAACTAGAAGGGCTCCTATCTCCCACACCGACTAAAAGCCCTTTTTTGATGGCAAAAAATCCCAATTACCCTTCCCTTTTGTACCCGATTAACAGTTGACACAGTCAGCAGTGCTTGTAAAATATTTTTGTCCACTTTACCGCACCTGCAGAAGAGCTCTTGTCTGGGGCCTTGCTTGACAACGACTGAAAAGCAGTTGAAGTATTAACCCCGATTGCTGCACACGCGACTCTGACAGGGAGACCAGCATTTAGGTGCCGAATCGGGCATTTGGGTTCTGTGACAGACGGAAGCAGCGAGGACAGAGGTGAGAGAACCGAGCAGCATCATCACGCCATTAAGAGATGCGTCACCACACGAAACAGCTGAGACCTCGTTAATACCACTTGTGGCCTATGTAATGGTTGCGGTTCTCATGCGGCCCGTGCTGTGATCACACAGTCTGACGTGGGTCCTATAATTAAGAGCTGCACTAGTGTATTACACAATCTTTGTTACGCCACAATTTTCAAATGAGGTACCATTACCATAAGGGGCCCAGTAAATAACAAGCATGCTTCTCACATAAACAGCACTAGCAACAACTGTATGGTATAACTAATGCTATAGTCGCACAAAGTTCCCAAAGCACCACACATACTACTTGGATGGACAATAGATAGTGGGTTCTTTGCTGGGGCAGCTTTTTCTCACAAATAAGTCCAGTTCATTCCTCAGCATAAATAAAGCTCACTTCATATCCCTCTGTGCAACTGTATAATTAAGCGGAGTGTCCTATACCTTGTACTCATCTCTGATCCTGGAATTGTGCATCAGGGGTCCCTTGCTATTCTACAGTAAACAAGAAACCTCTCTAAAATACCTCCAATATACTTAACTGTGTAAGTGGGTAATGCCTTGTAAAAGACAAAATAAAGGTGAGAAAACCCCCACCTCAAAATCTCTTAGTCAATATCTTAAGCCTAGAGAGACACAATCCCCTGCTGGCCTTGAGGAAGCTGTGGAAATGCAGACTTCCTCGGTAAACCCATCACTGACAGGAGTCACTGATCTGGGGTCCTTTCTCCCAAAAAAGGACATTACGCACCTGTCTTCAAAAGATGACATCAAAATGGCTCTACACGAGATGAGGACCCTGTTTGGGGATCTCAGAAAAGATCTTGGGGCCATGGAAAAAAGGGTAGTCTCACTAGAAAACAATCAAGAGGCCATTGCTACAGAGGTTCATTCCAACTCCTCCAGCATCCAGGAACAATATATTAAAATGCAAACACTTTCTGAAAAACTAGAAGACCTTGAGAACAGGACGCGACAAAACAACCTTAGAATCAGGGGAGTTTCTGAAAGTATCTTCCCCCCGGCGATTGAGGGTTACCTTCAGGCCCTGTTTAGGGTAATCAAAGATAATCCATCTGCTGAAGATATTCAGATAGAGCGGGCCCATAGAGCCTTACGACCCAAGCCCCCACCCAAGGCCCCTCCGAGGGACATAATAGTGAAATTCCTTAAATGCAAGGATAAAGAGGATCTTCTTCGTTGTGCTAGAGAGAAGCACCCAATTCTACATGCGGGAGAAGAAATCCAGCTATTTACAGATTTGTCTCCTACTACTCTTCAAAAGAGAAGGGATTTGTCCCACATCACTACTACTCTGAAAAAGCATAAAGTTTCTTACAGATGGGGCTTCCCGGTCTCGTTGATAGCCTCTGCTAACAATAAAACAGCTATCTTTAGACTGGGATCAGATCTTAATCTGTTTTACAAAGAGTTGGCTCTGACATCTGTTCCTGAAGGAGAGGACACTCTACAAGCCCTTGGAGGGCGTCTTGGATCTGCAGAGCTGGCGGGAAATAGTTCTACTTCACGTTGACACATTCTATTTGGCTCCATTCTTACAACACCTGGTAACAAGGACGCAGGGGCAAGATGTCCTATGCGCTCTGTGAGATCCTGATGGCGAGGTGGGGATGTGAGTGCAGAGAGAGAGGTGAAAGACTGCCAGCTGCTTATAGACCTCTGCTCATGTTTCTTGATAACTTCTCTCTGAACTGGTCGCCTTACTACTATTCCCAAAACACCCCTCATAGGGTCTCATTAATTTCCTGTGCAGTCAGGGTCCCCATTCCTCAGGACCACAACTTTTTCATATTTACATATACCCATGTAGATAGGGTTAGTTTATATAGACAAAATGATCTGTTGTGTTGTGTTGATACCTTGCTTGCTCTTTAAAACTTTCAGTCATTCATCTGGTAAAAGGTTGTTTTGATTAATGAACGGAAACCTTACATATTGCACAGCTTATCTGTAGCGTGATGCAGATAAATCTCCTTACAGGTCTCTACCTCCAACTCTGGTGTGGTAGATCAAAATGTTCATTGTTAATAGTTGATAGTTTATTTAAATGTTTGTTTACACACAAGTGTTTATGACTTATTAATGTGTATTTAAAGACTGCATATGGGATACCCCTTGTGTGGATTTGTATACTCAAACCTGCATATACCTTTTATCTAATAGTGGAATAATTTTCAACCTAGATTAACTCACTGCTTTTTTCTAAATCATAAAGGGCCCCCCTCTCCCTCCTTTCTCCCTAATCCCCTCCTTCCCCCTTACCTCACCTTCCCATAATCCTATCGCTCCCCCAACTTTTTCCACTTCCTAACCCATTCTTTCCTCTTCCTACCCCTTCTTTTAATTGTCCTTGTCATCAAACCCATCTACTCTAAGCCACACTCTCCACCTAGTCGGTTGTGGAGATACTTCCCCAGTGTAGACACTTTAACGAAGGCTTTCACGCCGTAAAAGGAATTCTTTTATTTCTTTCTCGTATGGGTCTTTCTTGAGGACCATTTAGAAGTATTATTATTATATCTACATTGTTTGTTTGCTCCCTGTGAGCTTATCTCTCCTTTCTAACCCTCTTTTTCCTCTACTTTCTATTCACATTCTCCTTTTTTTTTCTTTTTTTTTTTCATCATGCCTAATAATCACAGCAGATTTCAAGAACATTCATTTAAGATAACATCTATAAATGCCAAAGGACTTAACAACCCGGGCAAAAGGTCTATAGCACTTAGAGAACTGAACAAATTAAAAAGCCAAATTATTCTACTACAGGAAACTCACTTTCAGAAGGTCACCCAAGCATTTCCCCATATCCCACTTTGCTTCAGGCCCAGTTAAGAAGGGGGGAGTATGTATCCTCATTCATAAATCTTTACCCATACAGACAACTCACATTACCAAAGACCCAGAGGGACGTTTTATCCTCCTAGTAGGTACACTGTTTGGCCAACCTCTCACGATTCTAAATGTGTATGCCCCTAACCAAGCTCAGAGCAAATTTTTCAAAAAAGTCTTGAATCTTTTGCTAGACCATGCTAAGGGTGTAATATTTCTGGCTGGAGATTTCAATCTCCTCTTTGACCCAAGTACAGACTCCTCGAGAGGGACAACTACTGTACCAAAATCTGTTCTGAGAGCAGTAAAAAACTCCTTAACTAGCCTTGACCTTCATGATATATGGAGAACTTTACACACAAACGTAAGGGATTACACTTTTTACTCCCCCCCCCCCCCCGCACAACTGCTACACGCGGATTGACTATATAATGACAGATTTCCATGGTCTCTCCCTTTCTAGCCAATGTGACATAGGCAATATTACGTGGTCCGACCATGCACCAGTAACTTGCTCCATTCTATGGCCAGACCTACCAATCACTAATAGGTCCTGGAAATTAGATGATGCTCTGTTAGACGATCCTGTCATTCTGGAAGAGATAGAGATGGCTCTAACTGAATATTTCTTAATAAATGGAAATACAGCCTCATCTTCCCAAGTAGAGTGGGAGGCACACAAATCGGTGATTCGTGGCCTTTTTATCAAACACAGTGCGAGATTGGCTAAACAAGCTAGGTTGCAACACTCAAGACTAACCTAACCAATGACGCTCTTAAACAAGACTTAATTGCTGCTAGATCTGATCTAAAGCAATTCCTTACAAAAACGCACCAAAGTAACGCACTTCACCTTAAACAATACTACTATGAAGGGAGTAACAAACCTGGAAAAATTCTTGCGAGAACCCTCCGCAGGAAACAGTTATCAGCATATATTCACTCCATAAAGTCAAAAGACGGCACCTCTGTTTCTAGTAGCAAACTTATAGCTTCCACATTCAGAGACTACTATAGAGCACTTTATAACATAGATGACTTGGACACCACGTCACACTTACATACTGAACCAGATGTTTTTAAAATGCACATGGACAGTTACTTTCGGGATATCAATCTCCCCTCCTTGGACGAGAAGGCGAAATTAGACCTTGCTTCCCTTGTCACAGTAGAAGAACTACAACTAGCCATCAAAGACATGCCATTTGGCAAAAGCCCGACTCCAGATGGTTTTACCCCCAGATACTATAAACTGCTTAACAAAACATTATCTCCCCACTTGATTAGGCTTTTTAATTCTTAAGGAACAACCCCTCTTTATCTAACCCACTTTTAGAAGCACATATTACCGTCATCCATACCGACATGAAATTGCTCGCTAAAGTCCTCGCTAACAGGCTAAATAAATACTTACCAAACCAAATCTAATTGCTACAGACCAAGTTAGTTTCATCCCAGGGTGAGAGGCCCGAGACAACACTATTAAAATTTTGCAACTAGTAAACCATGCGAAGGTCACAAAAACCCCTCTAGTACTGTTTGCAACAGACGCGGAGAAGGCCTTCGACAGAGTTCGTTGGTCTTTTCTGCGTAGGACTATGATGGAAATGGGCATTCCAACGTCCTTTCTAAATACGTCCATGGCCTTATACTCCTCCCCGAACGCAAAAATCAGAATTAATGGTACTCTCTCTGAATCCTTCAGAATTAACAATGGCACTAGACAGGGCTGCCCTTTGTCCCCACTTCTCTTTGCCATGACTATGGAGGTACTAGCCCAGAAGGTTAGAAATAACAAAGAAATTATGGGAATGGTGGTGGGAGAGGTTGAATATAAACAAGCCCTATATGCAGACGATGCTCTATTCTCACTGACAAACGCTGAGACATCTATCCCTGCACTTCTAGAAGAAATGAATAGATACAGTAAGATTTCTAACTTCCAACTAAATATCTCTAAATCTGAACTCCTTAATATCAACACTAACCCAAATTCTATACAACACTTAAGCAACATACATAACATTCCCATTGCCCCGCATAAACTGAAATACTTAGGGATTTACTTAACCCCCTCCATTCAGGACTTATATAAGCTCAATTATCGCACTATAAAAAATGAAATAATCAGAGATTTATCGTCTTGGAAAAACAAAAAGCTTTCGTGGATTGGGAGGATTGGAGTTCTAAAGATGAACATCCTACCGCGCATTTTGTACTTGTTCCAAACCCTTCCCATACTACTCCCTGAGGGATTCATAACCCAATTACAAAAAGCTTTTGAACAATACATATGGGATAGCGCCAGGCCCAAAATCCCAAGAAAAACCATGTATCTCCCTAGGGACAATGGAGGATTGGGAGTCCCCTGCTTACAGACTTACAAACATGCAATAACACTACAACACATTGTAGAATGGGCACATAATTACAACGATAGGGCATGGATCCATATAGACAGACATATCTTTAACCCCTTAACGACTGAGGACGTGCAGGGTACGTCCTCAGAAAAAAGGCAGTTAATGCCTGAGAACGTACCCTGCACGTCCTCAGTGTGGAAAGCAGCTGGAAGCGATCCTGCTCGCTTCCAGCTGCTTTCCGGTTATTGCAGTGATGCCTCGATATGGAGGCATCCTGCAATAACCTTTCACGGCCATCCGATGCAGAGAGAGCCACTCTGTGGCCCTCTCTGCACCGGACATCGATGGCCGGTATCGTTGGTGGGTGGGAGCCGGTATGGGAGGTGGGTGGCGGCCATCAATGGCCCTGGTCATGTGGAGGGGGGCGGGATCGTGGGCGGGGGAGTCCGGGGGGGCGCGCGCGGGCGTGCGCACATGCACGAGGGGGCGGGGGCGGGCGCGTGCACGGGGAGGGAGCGGGTGGGAACCGCTACACTACGGAAAAAATGTGTCCCCAAAACACAAAGTGGGACAAATAAAAAAGCCCTTGTGTGATTTAGGTGGTGGGGGGGTGGGGGGCGATTGAGCTACACTACAGAAATTAAAAAAAAATAATAATTAACATTTGATTGTTCAAAATGGGTACTGGCAGACAGCTGCCAGTACCCAAGATGGCCCCCAATAAGGCTGAGAGGGAGGCGTAGAGAGCTGTTTTGGGGGGGATCAGGGAGGTTGGGGGTTAAGGGGGGGATCCTAAACACAGCATATGTAAATATGCTTTTTTTTTTTTTTTCTTTAAAAAAAAAAAACTTTTATTTTAGTACTGGCAGACTTTCTGCCAGTACTTAAGATGGCAGGGACAATTGTGGGGTGGGGGAGAGAAGGGAGCTGTTTGGGAGGGATCAGGGGGTGGGATGTGTCAGGTGGGAGGCTGATCTCTACACTAAAGCTAAAATTAACCCTGCAAGCTCCCTACAAACTACCTAATTAACCCCTTCACTGCTAGCCATAATACACGTGTGATGCGCAGCAGCATTTAGCGACTTTCTAATTACCATAAAGCAACGCCAAAGTCATATATGTCTGCTATTTCTGAACAAAGGGCATCCCAGAGAAGCATTTACAACCATTTGTGCCATAATTGCACAAGCTGTTTGTAAATAATTTCAGTGAGAAACCTAAAATTGTGAAAAAATTAACATTTTTTTTTACTTTGATCGCATTTGGCGGTGAAATGGTGGCATGAAATATACCAAAATGGGCCTAGATCAATACTTGGGGTTGTCTACTACACTACACTAAAGCTAAAATTAACCCTAGAAGCTCCCTACATGCTCCCTAATTAACCCCTTCAATGCTGGACATAATACACGTATTGTGCGCAGTGGCATTTAGCAGCCTTCTAATTACCAAAAAGCAAAGCCAAAGCCATATATGTCTGCTATTTCTGAACAAAGGGGATCCCAGAGAAGCATTTACAACCATTTATTCTATAATTGCATAAGTTGTTTGTAAATAATTTCAGTGAGAAACCTAAAGTTTGTGAAAAAATTTGTGAAAAAGTGAACAATTTTTTTTATTTGATCGCATTTGGCGGTGAAATAGTGGCATGAAATATACCAAAATGGGCCTAGATCAATACTTTGGGATGTCTTCTAAAAAAAAATATATACATGTCAATAGATATTCAGGGATTCCTGAAAGATATTAGTGTCCCAATGTAACTAGCGCTAATTTTGAAAAAAAGTGGTTTGGAAATAGCAAAGTGCTACTTGTATTTATGGCCCTATAACTTGCAAAAAAAGCAAAGAAGATGTAAACATTGGGTATTTCTAAACTCAGGACAAAATTTAGAAACTATTTAGCATGGGTGTTTATTGGTGGTTGTAGATGTGTAACAGATTTTGGGGGTCAAAGTTAGAAAAAGTGTGTTTTTTTCCATTTTTCCTTCATATTTTATAATGTTTTTTATAGTAAATTATAAGATATGATGAAAATAATGGTATCTTTTGAAAGACCATTTAATGGCGAGAAAAACGGTATATAATATGTGTGGGTACAGTAAATGAGTAAGAGGAAAATTACAGCTAAACACAAACACCGCAAAAATGTAAAAATAGCCTTGGTCCCAAACGGACAGAAAATGGAAAAGTGCTGCGGTCATTAAGGGGTTAAAATAAACAATGTGGCATAGTTGGGTTGGAGGCTGCGCCAAAGAAGACCCAAATTAATTGACAGCTATAATGTCACGGCTGGCATATTTTCAGAATGGGACAAAATCTTGTCCACTAGCATGCATATTTCCTCAAAAGAAGCCCCACTTACCCCTATCCTGGAACACATAGAACTCCCGTATTGCCGCTTAGGCTTCACCACACTTCAACCATATAGCCTTAGGACAGGGTCCGCTCATTTTATTTCAGTGGAGGGCAGATTGAAGACACAATCTGAACTAGAAGAAGCTCACGGGGAGATTTTCTCCTCGTGGCTCCATTACCATCAGTTAGTGCACTTTATTTCTCACCATAAACATAAAGATCTTGGAAGGAAGCTTACGCCCTTCGAGACCTTATGCATCGCACCAACTGTCCCTACACACCTCATTTCTAAGCTTTACAAAATAGTATCTAATAACGAATTGTCACATCTCCCTTCCTATACACATTCCTGGAAAAAAGAATTAGGTTGTGAGGTAGATGAAGAGACATGGCACTGCGCCTTTCAGTTAGTTAAAAAATCCTCAGTTTCGGCAATAATTCAGGAAATCCACATAAAACTCTTATGTAGGTGGTACTTAACCCCGTCACGCCTGCACATAATCTTTCCCTCACTTAACAACACATGCTGGAGAGGATGCGGAGAGGAAGGTTCTCTCCTTCACATTTGGTGGTCGTGCCCCAGGCTGAAGGGGTTTTGGCCAGCCATCTTATCGGATATATCTGAGATCTTGGGATCTGAGATTCACCACAACCTAAACACTATCCTGTTCCTTGATCTCCCCAAGCTAGCCGGGATGGGTAAACAACCTTTATTATTAATCATGCTCACTGCAGCTAAAAAACTCATACCAAAACATTGGAAATCCCAAACAACCCCCTCCTTGGAAGAATGGAAGGTTACAGTCTCTGACCTCCTCTCTCTTGAGAGATACCACTATCTAAAAACGCATAAACTAGAGGTCCACAAGATGATGCTGGCACTTTGGTCTAGAACGATATAACTTAAGAAGTCTAACCCTGTTCAATATTCTCCTCAAGGCAAGCAGATGGAATTTTTTTTTTTCCTTTTGCCCTCCCTCTTCTTTTTCTCTCTTACCCCTACAATCCTGCACTTCTCTTTCTTTTTTCTTCTTCAAATATGAAAACCTCTGTAAAAGTTTGTATTTACCTTTGTTAGACACATGAAAAATTTAAAAATTCATTAAGCAACTTGAGAAAGTTCATTGTTAAATATAACACTGGACTATTGTTTATAATTTCTCTTGTATACCTAATTCTCATTTGGAATAGGCAATTTTGGTTTGTCATGCTAAAATATGGTGATCTGAGACTCTCAGTTCCACAATATTGTGTTCAAAGCTATATCCCATGTTTTTCTTTATGTTTGTCTAAATATGCTACCTTGTTGTCATTCTCAATATCTTAATAAAGATTTATTAAAAAAAAAAAGCAGCGTTGAAAGGTCACCCAACGCTGCTTTTTTAACGCCCGCTGGTATTACGAGTCTTGCAGGTGTAGGTGTACCGCTCACTTTTTTGGCCAGACTCGAAAATACCGCAAATCCACTTACGTCAATTGCATATCCTACGTCAATTGCGAAGTGGTCCTCCAGACGGGCAGAAGTCTTCATCCAAGCCAGGAAGAAGAGGTCCTCCAGACGGGCAGAAGTCTTCATCCAGACGGCATCTTCTATCTTCATCCATCCGGCGCAGAGCGGGTCCATCTTCAAGACATCCAACGCGGAGTATCCTCTTCTTTCGACGTCTTCTTACTAAATGACGGTTCCTTTAAGTGATGTCATCCAAGATGGCATCCCTTCAATTCTATCAGACAATCGGAAGTAAGGTAGAAAAAATCCTATTGGCTGATGCAATCAGCCAATAGGATTGAAGTTCAATCCTATTGGCTGATCCAATCAGCCAATAGGATTGAGCTGGCATTCTATTGGCTGTTCCAATCAGCCAATAGAATGTGAGCTCAATCCTATTGGCTGATTTCATCAACCAATATGACTTTTTCTACCTTAATTCCGATTGTTTGATAGAATTCTATCAGCAAATCAGAATTGAAGGGATGCCATCTTGGATGACGTCAACCGTCATTTAGTAAGAAGACGTCGAAAAAAGAGGATGCTCTGCATCGGATGTCTTGAAGATGGACCCGCTCCGCGCCGGATGGATGAAGATAGAAGATGCCGTCTGTATGAAGACCTCTGTCCATCTGGAGGACCTCTTCTTCCCGGCTTGAATGAAGACTTCTGCCCGTCTGGAGGACCACTTCGCTCGGCTTCGTGGAGGACTTCAGCCCGATTGGGTGAAGACTTCTCAAGGTAGGGTGATCTTCAAGGGGTTAGTGTTAGGTTTTATTAAGGGGGTATTGGATGGGTTTTAGAGTAGGGTTGGGTGTGTGGGTGGTGGGTTTTAATGTTGGGGGGGTATTGTACTTTTTTTTACAGGTAAAAGTGAGTACTTTGGGGCAATGCCCCGCAAAAGGCCATTTTAAGGAGCTATTTGTAATTTAGTATAGGGTAGGGCTTTTTATTATTTTGGGGGGATTTTTATTTTATTAGGGGGATTAGGTTAGGTCTAATTAGTTTAAAAAAAAGTGTAATTATTTTATTATTTTCTGTAATTTAGTGTTTTTTTTCGTACTTTAGATAATTGTTTTTAATTGTAGTTAATTTAGGGAATTAATTTAATTATAGTGTAGTGTTAGGTGTTAGTGTAACTTAGGTTAGGTTTTATTTTACAGGTAAATTTGACTTTATTTTAACTAGGTAGCTATTAAATAGTTAATAACTATGTAATAACTATTGTACCTAGTTAAAATAAATACAAAGTTGCCTGTAAAATAAAAATAAACCCTAAGCTAGATACAATGTAACTATTGGTTATATTGTAGCTAGCTTAGGGTTTATTTTATAGGTAAGTATTTAGTTTTAAATAGGAATAATTTAGTTAATTGTAGTTATTTTATTTAGATTTATTTTAATTATATTTAAGTTAGGGGATGTTAGAGTTAGGGTTAGACTTAGGTTTAGGAGTTAAGAACTTTAATATAGTGGCGGCGACGTTGGGGGCGGCAGATTAGGGGTTAATAAGTGTAGGTAGGTGACGGCGACATTGGGGACGGCAGATTAAGGGTTAATAAATATAATGTAGGGTTCGGCGATGTTGGGGGCAGCAGATTAGGGGTTCATAACTATAATGTAGGTGGCGGCGGTGTCCGGAGCGGCAGATTAGGGGTTAATAATATAATGTACGTGGCGGCGATGTCGGGGGCGGAAGATTAGGGGTTAATAAGTGTAAGATTAGGTGTGTTTAGACTCGGGTTCATGTTAGGGTGTTAGGTGTAGACATAACTTTTATTTCCCCATAGGAATCAATGGGGCTGCGTTAGGAGCTTTACGCTGCTTTTTTGCAGGTGTTAGGTTTTTTTTCAGCCGGCTCTCCCCCTTTGATTCCTATGGGGAAATCGTGCACAAGCACGTTTCGCCAGCTCACCGCTACCGTAAACAGCGCTGGTATTGAGGTGAGATGTGGAGCAAAATTTTGCTCTCCGCTCACTTTTCTGCGGCTAACGCTGGGTTTGTAAAGACCCGTAATACCAGCGCTGTCTGTAGGTGAGCGGTGAGCTTAAACTGCTCGTTAGCACCGCTCACCATTACCGACAAAACTCGTAATCTAGCCGATAAATATTTAAAAAAACTGCCTGCAAAAATCATCAATGCCTTTATGTTAAAATTGAGATCTTAGCCCCACATCAAAAGTAATCTCATACATTACTTAGTCAGCATCTTAAATGTGTCTTAGTAAAGACTGCTCTCAATATATAAGGGGCATAAAGCACACTCTTTTCTTTCATGATTCAGTGTTCAATAAAAAAAATCTTTCCAATTTACTTTTTATCAATTTTTTTATTCTCTTGGTAAACTCAGGAGCGTGCGTGCACATGTCTGAATAACTTTATGACAGCAGTTTTGCAAGAATGCTTTTAACAATGTTATGCATTGTGCAAACACTACTGCCATCTAGTGTTTAAAGCATTCTTGCAAAACAGCAGCCATATAGTTTTCCAGATACATGTACACTGCCTATATAGGTATTCTCTGAAATTAATAATATCATGAGAATTAAATACATTTAATTATAGAAGAACATTTAAATTTTTATTAAAATTAGATGTATCTGAATCATGAAAAAAAAAGTGGGTTAAATCATTATTGCTTCTCTCTCTAAAATAAAAAGGCTCCTGGCTTTCTATAGAAGAACTCCTAGGAAACTTTCTGGCAATTTTGGTAGTATTAGGAACAGTCTATAATGAGACTAGCAAATCACTAACTAGAGAAGGGGAATACAGTGTGGCTAAGATCTCAATTTTATTCTAAAAGCACAAGTGATTTTTGCACAACATTCCTTGCAGAACTTGATTTTTTATTTTGTTATATATTTAGTCTAAGGCATGTTTTATAGTGTTGTCAATAAGACCTATCTATCTATCTATCTATCTATCTATCTATCTATCTATCTATCTATATCTATCTATCTACATAAAATGTAATGTACTCTCAGACAGAATTGGATGCACATCACATCACATGTCCTGTGCAGCACCCATTAGAATAAACTGGGTAAAACTGCAACTTCCACTCCTGGGCAGCATTTTCAGTAAACTGGCAGTATACCCCAGACAGGCACCTTGCCCCAGGGCAGACTGGGTGCATAATAGGAATAGCTACATATATATAAAACCAACACACAAACAAGCAGCAGACACTGTACGTCCGCTACCTGCATGTGCTATTGCGCAAGCAATTGTTTGTCAATAACCCCAACATGTTTGGGGTTATTATTTATCTCCGCTAACTTAGATGTCCTGACTAAAGCAGTAATGGATGAATAACAGCTTCCTCTTCATATGATAAACCCGCATTGACTATATTTACTCACTTTCAGAAGAAATCAGGGGCGCGATCTGATATACGGCGTAGTTTGCGGCGCAAGCGAGGGAACCCCCGCCGCCCGCAGTTTGAACTCGCAACTCGAGCTATCCTATATACAGCGCCATCAGAGGCTAAAGTGCAGTAAGTCTGACAAACCAGCGATGTCCAGAAATCTGCGTAAGTACAAATTTCTGGAGTCGCCAGTGACTTATGGCACTTTAGAAACTGCCGGCGCCTACAAAACCTAAGTTATAAAATCACCCGTACTGTCTAACACGCCTCCCAAACAAAGCCCGACACGTCTAACCCTCTATCCGCTATCCCCCCTCACTATCCTAACAATAAAAATGTATAAACCCCTAAACCGCCGCTCCCGGACCCCGTCGCCACCTAATAAAGTTATTAACCCCTAAACCGTCGCTCCCGGACCCCGCCGCCAGCTATATTAAATCTATAACCCCCTAATGTCAGCCCCTACCCCGCCACCATCTACCTTACCTACCCCCTAAAGTGAGCCCCTACCCTGCCGCCATCTATTTTAAAATTATTAACCCCTAATCTAATCCCCCTACCCGCCGCCACCTATATTTAACTATTTAACCCCTAAAATACTAAACTATCCCTACCACTAAACCTAAGTCTAACACTACAAATAGCCCTGAAAAGGGCTTTTTGCGTGACATTACCCCAAAGTAAACTGCTCTATTGCCAGCCCTTAAAAGGGCTTTTTGCGGGGCTTTGTCACAAAGTAAACTGCTCTTTTGCATCTAATCTAAATCCCCCTACACCGCCACCACCTATAATAAACACATTAACCCCTAATCTAATCCCCCTACACCGCCGCCACCTATATTAAACACATTAACCCCTAATCTAATCCCCTTACACCGCCGCCAGCTATATTAACTATATTAACCCTAATTATATTAGGGTTAATATAGTTAATATAGTTATTATATTATATATATTAACTATATTAACCCTAATTATATTAGGGTTAATATAGTTATTATATTATATATATATTAAGTATAATAATCCTATTTAACTCTAACATCCCTAACTAAACTCTTATTAAAATAAATCTAATATTAATATTATTAATTAAAATATTCCTATTTAAATCTAAATACTTACCTATAAAATAAACCCTAAGATAGCTACAATATAATTAATAATTACATTGTAGCTATTTTAGGGTACTTTATATTTATTTTACAGGTAACTTGGTATTTTTTTTAACTAGGTACAATAGCTATTTAATAGCTACCTAGTTAAAATAATTACCAATTTACCTGTAAAATAAATCCTAACCTAAGTTACAAATACACCTACACTATCAATAAATTAAATAAACTACAAATATC
This sequence comes from Bombina bombina, assembly GCF_027579735.1. Lineage (NCBI taxonomy): Eukaryota > Metazoa > Chordata > Amphibia > Anura > Bombinatoridae > Bombina > Bombina bombina. Next base: position 700,291,144 of record NC_069504.1, on the reverse strand, counting down.
TAACTAAAATACAATTAAATAAACTAAACTAAATTACAAACCCCCCCCACTAAATTACAAAAAAAAATTAAGCTAATTACACATATTCTAAGCCCCCTAATAAAATAATAAAGCCCCCCAAAATAAAAAAAATTCCCTGCCCTATCTAAAAAAATTAGCTCTTTTACCTTACCAGCCCTTAAAAGGGCTTTTTGCGGGGCATGCCCCAAAGAAAACTGCTCATTTGCCTGAAAAAAACCCCACAATACCACCCCCCAAAATTACAACCCACCACCCACATACCCCTAATCTAACCCAAACCCCCCTTAAATAAACCTAACACTACCCCCCTGAAGATCTCCCTACCTTGTATTCACCCCGCCGGGCAGAACTCTTCATCCGATCCGGGCGATGTCTTCAAGCAAGCGGCAGTGAAGTCTTCTTCCATCCGGCGATGTCTTCAAGCAAGCGGCAGAGAGTCTTCTTCCATCCAGTGATGTCTTCAAGCAAAGCGGCATCTTCAATCTTCTTTCTTCGCTCCTCCGCCGCGGAGCATCCATCCGGCATGACGACTTCCCGACGAATGATGTTCCTTTAAATGACGTCATCCAAGATGGCGTCCGTCGAATTCCGATTGGCTGATAGTATAGGTAAAAGAGCTAACTTTTTTAAATTAGAATAGGGCAGGGAATTTTTTTTATTTTGGGGGCTTTATTATTTTATTAGGGGGCTTAGAATAGGTGTAATTAGCTTAAAAATCATGTAATCTTTTTTTTATTTTTTGTAATTTAGTGTTTGTTTGTTTTTGTAATTTAGTTTAGTTTATTTAATTGTATTTTAGTTAGATATTTGTAGTTTATTTAATTTATTGATAGTGTAGGTGTATTTGTAACTTAGGTTAGGATTTATTTTACAGGTAAATTGGTAATTATTTTAACTAGGTAGCTATTAAATAGTTATTAACTATTTAATAGCTATTGTACCTAGTTAAAATAAATACCAAGTTACCTGTAAAATAAATATAAACCCTAAAATAGCTACAATGTAATTATTAATTATATTGTAGCTATCTTAGGGTTTATTTTATAGGTAAGTATTTAGATTTAAATAGGATTATTTTAATTAATAATATTAATATTAGATTTATTTTAATAAGAGTTTAGTTAGGGATGTTAGAGTTAGATAGGGTTATTATACTTAATATATATATAATATAATAACTATATTAACTATATTAACCCTAATATAATTAGAGTTAATATAGTTAATATATATAATATAATAACTATATTAACTATATTAACCCTAATATAATTAGGGTTAATATACTTAATATAGCTGGCGGTGGTGTAGGGGGATTAGATTAGGGGTTAATGTGTTTAATATAGGTGGCGGCGGTGTAGGGGGATTAGATTAGGGGTTAATACATTTATTATAGGTGGCGGCGGTGTGGGGGGATTTAGATTAGATGCAAAAGAGCAGTTTACTTTGTGACAAAGCCCCACCAAAAGCCCTTTTAAGGGCTGGTAAAAGAGCAGTTTTCTTTGGGGCATGCCCCGCAAAAAGCCCTTTTAAGGGCTGGCAATAGAGCAGTTTACTTTGGGGTAATGTCACGCAAAAGCCCTTTTCAGGGCTATTTGTAGGGTTAGGCTTAGGTTTAGTGGTAGGGATAGTTTAGTAATTTAGGGGTTAAATAATTTAATATAGGTGGCGGCGGCGGGGTAGGGGGATTAGATTAGGGGTTAAATAATTTAATATAGGTGGCGGCGGGGTAGGGGGATTAGATTAGGGGTTAAATAATTTAATATAGGTGGCGGCGGGGTAGGGGGATTAGATTAGGGGCTAAATAATTTAATATAGCTGGCGGCGGTGTAGGGGGATTAAATTAGGGGTTAATCATTTTAAAATAGATGGCGGCGGTGTAAGGGGCTCACTTTAGGGGGTAGTTTAATGTAGTTGGCGACGGGGTAGGAGCTCACATTAGGGTGTTATACTTTTATTGTAGGTGGCGACGGGTTCCGGGAGCGGCGGTTTAGGGGTTAATAACTTTATTAGGGATTGCGGCGGGGGATCGCGGTTGACAGGTAGATAGACATTGCGCATGCTTTAGGTTTTATTTAGCAGATCGCGGGTGACAGCTAGATAGACATTGCGCATGTGTTAGGTGTTAGGTTTATTTTGTAGCTAGTTTAGGGAGTTACGGGGCTCCAATAGACAGCGTAAGGCTTACTACGGCTGCTTTTTGTGGCGAGGTGAAAATGGAGTAAGATTTCTCCATTTTCGACACGTAAGTCCTTACGCTGTATATTGGATACCAAACTGCGCTGGTTTGGTATACCTGCCTATGGCCCAAAAAACTACGGGCGACGGCAGAAATATACGAGCGTAACTTCTAGGTTACGCCGTATATAGGATACCAAACCAGCGCAAAATTCAGCGTCGCCGGCATTTGCGGGCGACGCTGCATATCGGATCGTGCCCCAGGTGGGAGCACTCCTCGGAAGTTGTGCATATGATATTTTGTAATACTCATTACTGGCTTAACAATTAGTCATTACTGGTTTAGTACTTAGTACCCTTGCACTAAAGTGTTTATTTAATCATTTGTAACAGCTTTTTTTTTGGGGGGGGGGTCTGCAAAATATCATCACAGATCATATGATGTGGGGTTTTTGTTTTGTTTTGGAAATCAATTTCTTAAAAAAATAGTTGTTTACAGAAATAACCAAATATGACAAAAAAAGACACCAAACATAATGCAAAATTATTCTTTATACACAACCACATGGGAGTCATTATTTCCTAAACATTTCAAATACTTTAAGGCTCTGCTGTACATTTAGTCTTGGCTCACCTATCCAAAACAACAAAACTCTATACCTAAATTTTTCAATAAAATGTAGTAATGGCAAACTTGAATAGTTTTTTATCCTTCTGCAGAAAGCGAATAGGAACAGGGGCGTAACTACAGGTGGTTCTGATGTCTCAAATGAGTGTTGTTTTTAGAGGGGTTGGGGGGGCGGGTGCCAACTGTATCATCTGCCCCCCCCCCCCCGTGAAAAAGTTCTCACTGTTTAAATGGGAGATCAATCCCAAGATTTTTCAGATGTAAATACAGCTTACAATTTGCAACAACTTTTCAATTTATTTCTATTATAAAATGTCCTTCGTTCTCTTGGTAGTCGGTTTTGAAGGAGCAGCAACGCACTGATGGGAGCTAGCTGAACACATCTGGTGGGTAAATATTCCTGGCATGCTATCTACACCCCTTGTATTTTTGCTCTGGTATTAAAAGCTAATGGTTAATATTTAGCATGCAAGCAGTATTATAGTGCACTCTATACTATTCATATCCGATATCATAGGTGCGTAATATTCCTTACATCATTTATTTCTATGACTTTATGTAGGACAACGCTTAAGCAAAAAAGTTACAACAAAGCAGTAGCATTTTTGTTCGTTTCTATACATCTTCCATGTTTTTGAATGCACAAGAGCAAGCGATAACTTTTAAAGAGAAAGGGGTATTTCAAATTGTCTATCAATGGGACATTAAACACTTATGCACCACCCTCTAAGTCTGGGTGCTGCAATTTTGGAACCTAGGTTACCCTGCAGGTGTGTGAAGAAGAGTTGCTGCACATGTGTAAACACACCAGCTGTAGAATGATGTGAAGAGTAGATTTAAACAAGGTGGCACCCATGACTAGAGGGAGGTGGGGCATAACATTAATACTATACTTATAAAAATGTATTTAGTGTTTAATGTCCCTTAAAAGACAACTAATAGCAATACACTTGTACCTTAAAGGGACACTAAACACATTTTTTCTTTATTTCATGATTCAGATAGAGCATGCAATTTTAAAGGGACAATGAACCCAAAAATTTTCTTCCGTGATTCAGATAGAGCATGCAATTTTAAGCAACTTTCTAATTTACTCCTAATATCAATTTTTCTTCATTCTCCTGCTATCTTTATATGAAAAAGAAGGCATCTAATCTTTTTTCTTGGTTCAGGACTCTGGACAGCAGTTTTTGATTGGTGGATGAATTTATCCACCAATCAGCAAGGACAACCTAGGTTTTTCACCAAAAATGGGCCGGCATCTAAACTTACATTCTTGCATTTCAAATAAAGATACCAAGATAATAAAGAACATTTGATAATAGGAGTAAATTAGAAAGTTTATTTAAAATGCAGGAATGTAAAGCTTAGGAGCTGACCCATTTTCCTTCAAAACCTGGGTTATGCTTGCTTATTGGTGGCTAAATGTAACCACCAATAAGCAAGTGCTATCCAGGGTTCTGAATCTAAAATGGGCTGGTAACTAAGCTTTAAATTACTGCTTTTTAAATAAAGATAGCAAGAGAAGGAAGAAAAATTAATAATAGGAGTAAATTAGAAAGTTGCTTAAAATTTGGTTATAGTGTCCCTTTAAATCCAGTTTTGTGTTATGTAAGCCAAGGGTTAACCTCAGTGCATGTTTCAAGAGAAACTTTCTGTGGTCGGCAGCGGATTAAAAACAAAGAGAGCTACTTCTTGTTTTGTTCTGCACTGTTCTTTCTGATTGGCACTTTCACAGTTGTTTATTTTTGTTCTAGTTATTTATTTATTCTGATCCTTTCCTAACCTCCACCTTTTTCTTAGCTCTAAATCTGACTCCCTCTGAATAGTGTCATTTTTTTCTTTCTTGCAAACTTACGGCTAGATTTAGAGTTCTGCGGCCAAAGGGGTGCGGTAGCTACGCTGGATTTTTTTCTCCCGCACCTTTTAAATACCGCTGGTATTTAGAGTTCACAGAAGGGCTGCGTTAGGCTCCAAAAAGGGAGCGTAGAGCATATTTACCGCCACTGCAACTCTAAATTCCAGCGGTGCTTACGGACGCGGCCAGCTTCAAAAACGTGCTCGTGCACGATTCCCCCATAGGAAACAATGGGGCTGTTTGATCTGAAAAAAAACCTAACACCTGCAAAAAAGCAGCGTTCAGCTCCTAACACAGCTACATTGTTTCCTATGGGGAAACACTTCCTAAGTCTGCACCTAACACCCTAACATGTACCCCGAGTCTAGACACCCCTAACCTTACACTTATTAACCCCTAATCTGCCGCCCCCGCTATCGCTGACCCCTGCATATTATTATTAACCCCTAATCTGCCGCTCCGTACACCGCCGCAACCTACATTATACCTATGTACCCCTAATCTGCTGCCCCTAACACCGCCGACCCCTATATTATATTTATTAACCCCTAATCTGCCGCCCCCGCTATCGCTGACCCCTGCATATTATTATTATTAACCCCTAATCTGCTGCCCCTAACACCGCCGACCCCTATATTATATTTATTAACCCCTAATATGCCGCCCCCAACGTCGCCTCCACCTACCTACACTTATTAACCCCTAATCTGCCGACCGGACCGCACCGCTACTATAATAAATGTATTAACCCCTAATCCGCCTCACTCCCGCCTCAATAACCCTATAATAAATAGTATTAACCCCTAATCTGCTCTCCCTAACATCGCCGACACCTAACTTCAAGTATTAACCCCTAATCTGCCGACTGGAGCTCACCGCTACTCTAATAAATTTTTTAACCCCTAAAGCTAATTCTAACCCTAACACCCCGCTAAGTTAAATATAATTTTATTCTAACGAAATAAATTAACTCTAATTAAATAAATTATTCCTATTTAAATCTAAATACTTACCTGTAAAATAAACCCTAATATAGCTACAATATAAATAATAATTATATTGTAGCTATTTTAGGATTAATATTTATTTTACAGGCAACTTTGTATTTATTTTAACCAGGTACAATAGCTATTAAATAGTTAAGAACTATTTAATAGCTACCTAGTTAAAATAATTACAAAATTACCTGTAAAATAAATCCTAACCTAAGTTACAATTAAACCTAACACTACACTATCAATAAATAAATTAAATAAACTACCTACAATTATCTACAATTAAACCTAACACTACACTATCAATAAATTAAGTAAATACAATACCTACAATTAAATAAACTAACTAAAGTACAAAAAATAAAAAAGAACTAAGTTACAAAAAGTAAAAAAATATTTACAGACATTAGAAAAATATTACAACAATTTTAAACTAATCACACCTACTCTAAGCCCCCTAATAAAATAACAAAGCCCCCCAAAATAAAAAAATGCCCTACCCTATTCTAAAATTAAAATAGAAAAGCTCTTTTACCTTACCAGCCCTGTAAAGGGCCCTTTGCGGGGCATGCCCCAAAGAATTCAGCTCTTTTGCCTGTAAAAAAAAACATACAATACCCCCCCCCAACATTACAACCCACCACCCACATACCCCTAATCTAACCCAAACCCCCCTTAAATAAACGTTAATGAGGGGGAAGGCGGACAGCGCCTAGGACTATATACCGGCTACACTATTAGGAAGACCCCCTATTAGGTCTGAGAGAGATAGCAGTGAAGGGTAAATAGGAGCGCCTGAGGCTTAGGTATAATCAGGAATCACACTTTCAGTTAAAAATATAAAACAGTTTATTACAACATACCCAATAAAAACAGAAAAAGTTTAAAAAATAGAATATAATAATATAGATTCAACCTTTCGGTGGTTGGACCCAGTTGTTGGGACCCTTGTTTAAGGGTCTTTACGTGAATGAATCAGTATATCATCCGATTAACACAAATGGCTGAATGGGGACTTTTAAATCCTCCAAAAAACGTAAAAATGCGTATAAAACAGATATTGTACTTTAACACAATAATAAATTAACCCAATAATAAATTGACACAAATTCACAATGTATAATGTGTGACACAGTGGTGAAAATCAGTGGTTTCCAAAAAATGTGTTAAAAAATAGTGTGGAAAAAGGTAAAATCCAATAATTCTTTTAAAATTGAAAAAATCTTTATCAAAATGAAAAATCAAAAATAAAAACAAAAAATAATGAAAACCGGTTTCAAAAAAGGTATTCTCGTGGATAAAAGTGTGGACAATAAATATATGTGATAGTGACAATGTTGATGTGTGATGATAGTGACAATGATATGAACAGAGGTTTAATCAGATCTCTAATCAGCCATGGTACTGGTACTGATAGGAAATTGATCTTACTAAATATACAATAACGATACTATCAGATTCAAACAATTAAGGTAACTTTGACCGGCTATCCGCTATGAAACAGGCGGATCACAATGTTATTACCAACACTAGAAACAATACAAATGTTTTTGAAAAATTATTGCATATACTCTATAGCATGTCCAGATATGTGATGATAAAAATCCAATTTAGTGATAGTCCATAATATTAGAAGACTGATAGGAAGAGATAAAAACAATAATGAAAAAATAATAATAAAAAGCTGTCCTGATCCAGAGTCCTAGTCCGTACAGCATGGACCTGAAAACAGAAACAGAAAGAATCCTCACATAAAGGGCCTATAGGGTGAAGTCTAATGGTTATCAAACTTACCCCAAAATGCCAAAAGTCCTGGTATTGATGAAGCCTCACAAATCTCTACGCGTTTCGGCCCTGCCACGGGGCCTTTTTCAAGATAAAATGAGGCTAAGCTGAAACTTGACTTTTATACCCTATGTCTAGGGGAGTTATTGAATCTAATGGCGCCAAATTAGGAATATCGGCGGTAAAACTGCCGCCAAACGCTAATCGCGTCATTTCCTCAGCTAAACCGGATATCCGCTTTATCGGGTAACTTCCGGTTGCGTCATTTCCTGTGGCGCGGCCAACTTCCGTTTTTATTTGTTTATTCTTACCGACGGCCGCGCTGCCATTTTGGTTTTGGGCAACAACCTTTTGTATTTGGGCAAAAAATATTTCTTGTTTTCTATGGAAAAATACTCTTGTTTGGCAAAGATACTTATTGACTAACTGGCTGGGGACTTTATTCTTGTGAAAAAGGGGGGTGTTATTATAATACCTAAATTTGAACTAGATTTTAGGCTCATGGATACCAGGATACACAGGTATTTGGACAAATAGTTCCATCAAGTCTGGCATAAAAAAGGTGCATAAAGAAGGTGCATATACATGTGATCATAAAGAAGTTTAATAAAATATTTTATAAAATGTTGTTTGGGCACAAAAATTGTTAAACTCATGTAAATTCATGTTTGAGATAGACACTTATCTATAAGCTTAATTACAATAATTACTAAGAATGGGATGAATCTAATACGAATGGTATATATAGACCTAGATACTAACTTATTGTATCTCAACTGATTACATTAGTGGTAATGGATGTAAGGTGTTGAGGGAACAGACTAACAGATGTTCAAATCAATTAGATGATTACAGACAATAGAAATGTGGATTGGTGTACTTATGGGATATCCGACCTCCAAATAATTCCATACTCGTGAATTAGAGAAGATATATATATGTGTATATCAAGACATTTGGAAATGATGATGGGGAATCATTATAGATGTACAGTTACGATGGAAGATCATTATGGATGTATAGTATCCATAGATTTTAACACTCAATATATATCAACATATTTTAGAAGACCCAGGATTCAGTGACCTCTTGGTGATATCTTAGCACTGTTGACTAAAAATCTTATTTAAGTGGAATCAGATAGGATGCCGGTAATGGAGGATGGTGGCTTTTTATTATTGGAATAAGTGCACTATTTCAAAGTTGGCATTATGTCCCTTGGGGTAGATACAGTCCAAGTTGAATATCCACTTAGCTTCTGTCTTCAGCATTTTGCTTTCCATGTTGCCACCCCTCCAATCCTTGTTTAATTTACAAATCCCCATGAACATAAGACTTTTGTTGTTTCCCCCATGTATTTCTTTAAAATGTTTGTAGAGGGGCAGGTCTATTTTTCCCCATTTGATCTGCAGTAAGTGTTCCCGGATTCTATCCTTCAGTTTTCTGGTGGTCTGCCCAACATACTGCAGACCACAGCCACACTCGATTAGATACACCACAAAGGTGTCTGTACATCTGATGGTTTGTTTAACCTGAAATACTTCATTAGTTACTTTAGATTTAAGGCAGTTGCTCTTAATGCCATGTTGACACGCCTTACATAGGTGGCATGGGTAAAAACCACAGAGTTTTTTGCCTGTAACTCCCAACGAAATCTTCGTGTTGGTATTGCATTTAGGGATGCTTGGAGCCAGTGTGGACTTCAGATTGTTTGCCTTCCTATAAATAAAATGGGGTCGTTCGGATAGATGTTCCCCTATAATGTCATCATCCTTGAGGAGGTGCCAATGTCTTTTTACTATGTCTTCTATTGTCTTTTTTCTCTCGTTGTACTGGGTTATGAAAGGGATCTTAAGACTCTCATCTGCTCCTGTGTTATGTTTGATTTTGTATTCGAGTAGGGTTTCTCTTTTCATATTGTTCACATCCCGTATGGTTTTATCTATATGTGGTTCGTTATAACCCCTTTCAAGGAACCTGTCCTTAAGTATTTGAGACTGTTTTTTCCAAGTTTCTTCTTTTGAACAGTTCTTTCTTATCCTCATAAGCTGCCCCTTTGGAATATTGGATATCCATTTGTTATGGTGACAGCTTGATTGGTGAATGTAGTTATTGGAATCAACTTCCTTGAAGTGTGTTGATGTCTCGATTCTTCCATTCTCAACTTTGATATCCAGATCTAAGAAGACGATGTGATCTTTGCTAATGGTGTTCGTAAACTTCAAATTTGATTGATTTTCATTCATTACCTCTAATGTATGTTCCAAGTCTTCTCGATTCCCTTTCCAGATGATTAGAAGATCGTCTATGTATCTTTTATAGAGGACCAAGTCCGCGCCCGCTGGGCAGGACTCCCAAAAGATGGTTTCCCATCTGCCCATATAAAGATTGGCGTAACTAGGCGCGAACTTGGTCCCCATAGCAGTCCCACATACCTGGCGATAAAAGACTCCATCCCAACAGAAGTAGTTATGTTTTAGGATGTAATCTATTCCGTCTAATATAAATCTTCTCTGGGGTTCAGGCATGCTTTCATCTTTGTCGAGGTAATTTCTGATGGCTTCTAAACCTTCATCGTGTGGAATAGAGGTATATAGCGACGTTACATCGCTAGTGACCAATATATAATTGTCATCCCATTCAATGTTCTTTAGTAAGTTCAAAACCTCAGTGGAGTCTCTTAGATAGGAGTATAGTGTTCTTACAAGATACAAGACCAGACCAGGATTAAAAGGAGATTCTAATGAATCAGAAATTAACCAACCGGCTAATGAAGTAAAAGGTATTTTCAATTTGAGTGATACGAACCTCAATTCAGAGGAACTCTCAGTATTAGGGCTAGGCCTCTCCTATGCCACATCAAAAGGATTGGACAAATTTCAAACATACCTAAACACCAAAGAATTTGTTCGCAAACTCACTCTCAAGAGGTATTTCCTGAAATCATCAGTAGAAAGAAGTGTAACCACCATACCAAGACAAGCTGATGAAAATCACTTCAAACACTCGGATTTAAAACCCAAATCCAACTTCTATCCTACTCATTGTAAGGGCCCGGCTATTGAAGCTTTTGAAGCTATGGTGTGTAGTGACATCAAGAAATTGAGTTCCACAAAAGCACACAAAAGAAATCTGGATGCCAAACAACTACAGATAATATCGAAGTTGGAAAAGAATAAAGATCTAGTGGTCAAATCAGCCGACAAGGGTGGTGGGGTAGTCCTGATGAACAAAACGGACTATTGGAGAGAGTCCAAGAGGATCCTTGACGATAAGGAGACATATGAAATCTTGAACTCAGATCCCACGGGCCACTATAAGACTGCTTTAGATGATCTATTGGCTGAAGCAAACGAAATGGGCATACTGAATGATAAAGAATACAGGTACTTAACCAATAAACATCCTAAGATACCTGTATTCTACCATCTACCTAAGATCCACAAGAGCCTAGTCAACCCCCCTGGGAGACCAATTATATCAGGTATAGGATCACTCTCAAGTAACTTATCTGAATACATCGATAAGCAATTACAACCATATGTAAGAACACTATCCTCCTATCTAAGAGACTCCACTGAGGTTTTGAACTTACTAAAGAACATTGAATGGGATGACAATTATATATTGGTCACTAGCGATGTAACGTCGCTATATACCTCTATTCCACACGATGAAGGTTTAGAAGCCATCAGAAATTACCTCGACAAAGATGAAAGCATGCCTGAACCCCAGAGAAGATTTATATTAGACGGAATAGATTACATCCTAAAACATAACTACTTCTGTTGGGATGGAGTCTTTTATCGCCAGGTATGTGGGACTGCTATGGGGACCAGGTTCGCGCCTAGTTACGCCAATCTTTATATGGGCAGATGGGAAACCATCTTTTGGGAGTCCTGCCCAGCGGGCGCGGACTTGGTCCTCTATAAAAGATACATAGACGATCTTCTAATCATCTGGAAAGGGAATCGAGAAGACTTGGAACATACATTAGAGGTAATGAATGAAAATCAATCAAATTTGAAGTTTACGAACACCATTAGCAAAGATCACATCGTCTTCTTAGATCTGGATATCAAAGTTGAGAATGGGAGAATCGAGACATCAACACACTTCAAGGAAGTTGATTCCAATAACTACATTCACCAATCAAGCTGTCACCATAACAAATGGATATCCAATATTCCAAAGGGGCAGCTTATGAGGATAAGAAAGAACTGTTCAAAAGAAGAAACTTGGAAAAAACAGTCTCAAATACTTAAGGACAGGTTCCTTGAAAGGGGTTATAACGAACCACATATAGATAAAACCATACGGGATGTGAACAATATGAAAAGAGAAACCCTTAAGATCCCTTTCATAACCCAGTACAACGAGAGAAAAAAGACAATAGAAGACATAGTAAAAAGACATTGGCACCTCCTCAAGGATGATGACATTATAGGGGAACATCTATCCGAACGACCCCATTTTATTTATAGGAAGGCAAACAATCTGAAGTCCACACTGGCTCCAAGCATCCCTAAATGCAATACCAACACGAAGATTTCGTTGGGAGTTACAGGCAAAAAACTCTGTGGTTTTTACCCATGCCACCTATGTAAGGCGTGTCAACATGGCATTAAGAGCAACTGCCTTAAATCTAAAGTAACTAATGAAGTATTTCAGGTTAAACAAACCATCAGATGTACAGACACCTTTGTGGTGTATCTAATCGAGTGTGGCTGTGGTCTGCAGTATGTTGGGCAGACCACCAGAAAACTGAAGGATAGAATCCGGGAACACTTACTGCAGATCAAATGGGGAAAAATAGACCTGCCCCTCTACAAACATTTTAAAGAAATACATGGGGGAAACAACAAAAGTCTCAGGTTCATGGGGATTTGTAAATTAAACAAGGATTGGAGGGGTGGCAACATGGAAAGCAAAATGCTGAAGACAGAAGCTAAGTGGATATTCAACTTGGACTGTATCTACCCCAAGGGACATAATGCCAACTTTGAAATAGTGCACTTATTCCAATAATAAAAAGCCACCATCCTCCATTACCGGCATCCTATCTGATTCCACTTAAATAAGATTTTTAGTCAACAGTGCTAAGATATCACCAAGAGGTCACTGAATCCTGGGTCTTCTAAAATATGTTGATATATATTGAGTGTTAAATTCTATGGATACTATACATCCATAATGATCTTCCATCGTAACTGTACATCTATAATGATTCCCCATCATCATTTCTAAATGTCTTGATATACACATATATATATATTCTCTAATTCACGAGTATGGAATTATTTGGAGGTCGGATATCCCATAAGTACACCAATCCACATTTCTATTGTCTGTAATCATCTATTTGATTTGAACATCTGTTAGTCTGTTCCCTCAACACCTTACATCCATTACCACTAATGTAATCAGTTGAGATACAATAAGTTAGTATCTAGGTCTATATATACCATTCGTATTAGATTCATCCCATTCTTAGTAATTATTGTAATTAAGCTTATAGATATGTGTCTATCTCAAACATGAATTTACATGAGTTTAACAATTTTTGTGCCCAAACAACATTTTATAAAATATTTTATTAAACTTCTTTATGATCACATGTATATGCACCTTCTTTATGCACCTTTTTTATGCCAGACTTGATGGAACTATTTGTCCAAATACCTGTGTATCCTGGTATCCATGAGCCTAAAATCTAGTTCAAATTTAGGTATTATAATAACACCCCCCTTTTTCACAAGAATAAAGTCCCCAGCCGGTTAGTCAATAAGTATCTTTGCCAAACAAGAGTATTTTTCCATAGAAAACAAGAAATATTTTTTGCCCAAATACAAAAGGTTGTTGCCCAAAACCAAAATGGCAGCGCGGCCGTCGGTAAGAATAAACAAATAAAAACGGAAGTTGGCCGCGCCACAGGAAATGACGCAACCGGAAGTTACCCGATAAAGCGGATATCCGGTTTAGCGGAGGAAATGACGCGATTAGCGTTTGGCGGCAGTTTTACCGCCGATATTCCTAATTTGGCGCCATTAGATTCAATAACTCCCCTAGACATAGGGTATAAAAGTCAAGTTTCAGCTTAGCCTCATTTTATCTTGAAAAAGGCCCCGTGGCAGGGCCGAAACGCGTAGAGATTTGTGAGGCTTCATCAATACCAGGACTTTTGGCATTTTGGGGTAAGTTTGATAACCATTAGACTTCACCCTATAGGCCCTTTATGTGAGGATTCTTTCTGTTTCTGTTTTCAGGTCCATGCTGTACGGACTAGGACTCTGGATCAGGACAGCTTTTTATTATTATTTTTTCATTATTGTTTTTATCTCTTCCTATCAGTCTTCTAATATTATGGACTATCACTAAATTGGATTTTTATCATCACATATCTGGACATGCTATAGAGTATATGCAATAATTTTTCAAAAACATTTGTATTGTTTCTAGTGTTGGTAATAACATTGTGATCCGCCTGTTTCATAGCGGATAGCCGGTCAAAGTTACCTTAATTGTTTGAATCTGATAGTATCGTTATTGTATATTTAGTAAGATCAATTTCCTATCAGTTCCAGTACCATGGCTGATTAGAGATCTGATTAAACCTCTGTTCATATCATTGTCACTATCATCACACATCAACATTGTCACTATCACATATATTTATTGTCCACACTTTTATCCACGAGAATACCTTTTTTGAAACCGGTTTTCATTATTTTTTGTTTTTATTTTTGATTTTTCATTTTGATAAAGATTTTTTCAATTTTAAAAGAATTATTGGATTTTACCTTTTTCCACACTATTTTTTAACACATTTTTTGGAAACCACTGATTTTCACCACTGTGTCACACATTATACATTGTGAATTTGTGTCAATTTATTATTGGGTTAATTTATTATTGTGTTAAAGTACAATATCTGTTTTATACGCATTTTTACGTTTTTTGGAGGATTTAAAAGTCCCCATTCAGCCATTTGTGTTAATCGGATGATATACTGATTCATTCACGTAAAGACCCTTAAACAAGGGTCCCAACAACTGGGTCCAACCACCGAAAGGTTGAATCTATATTATTATATTCTATTTTTTAAACTTTTTCTGTTTTTATTGGGTATGTTGTAATAAACTGTTTTATATTTTTAACTGAAAGTGTGATTCCTGATTATACCTAAGCCTCAGGCGCTCCTATTTACCCTTCACTGCCCCCTTAAATAAACCTAACACTAAGCCCCTGAAGATCTCCCTACCTTGTCTTCACCGCACCGGGTCCCAATCTGTCCAGAAGACCCTCTGAAATCTTCATCCAAGCCCAAGCAGGGACTGAAGAGTGACGTCCATCCTCCGCCTGAAGTCTGGATCCAAGCGGCGGCTGAAGAAATCCATCATCGGGCTGAAGTCTTGATCCAAGCGGGCGCTGAAGAAGTCCATCATCGGGATGAAGTCTTCTATGAAGCGGCATCTTCAATCTTCTTTTTTCTGGAGCCATCATCTTCCAGCCGACGCGGATCCATCCTCTTCTACCGACGCCTACTCGCCGAATGACGGTTCCTTTAAATTACGTCATCCAAGATGGCGTAAGTCGAATTCCGATTGGCTGATAGGATTCTATCAGCCAATCGGAATTAAGGTAGGAAAATTCTGATTGGCTGATGGAATCAGCCAATCAGATTCAAGTTCAATCCGATTGGCTGATCCGATCAGCCAATCAGATTGAGCTCGCATTCTATTGGCTGTTCCGATCAGCCTATCAGCCTATCAGCCAATCGGAATTCGATGGACGCCATCTTGGATGACGTCATTTAAAGGAACCGTCATTCTGCAAGTAGGCGTCGGTAGAAGAGGATGGATCCGCGTCGGCTGGAAGATGATGGCTCCGGAAGAAAGAAGATTGAAGATGCCGCTTCATAGAAGACTTCATCCCGATGATGGACTTCTTCAGCGCCCGCTTGGATCAAGACTTCAGCCCGATGATGGATTTCTTCAGCCGCCGCTTGGATCCAGACTTCAGGCGGAGGATGGACGTCACTCTTCAGCCCCCCCTTGGGCTTGGATGAAGATTTCGGAGGGTCTTCTGGACAGATCGGGACCCGGTGTGGTGAAGACAAGGTAGGGAGTTCTTCAGGGGCTTAGTGTTAGGTTTATTTAAGGGGGGTTTGGGTTAGATTAGGGGTATGTGGGTGGTGGGCTGTAATGTTGGGGGGGGGTATTGTATGTTTTCTTTTTACAGGCAAAAGAGCTGAATTCTTTGGGGCATGCCCCGCAAAGGGCCCTTTTCAGGGCTGGTAAGGTAAAAGAGCTTTTCTATTTTAATTTTAGAATAGGGTAGGGCATTTTTTTATTTTGGGGGGCTTTGTTATTTTATTAGGGGGCTTAGAGTAGGTGTAATTAGTTTAAAATTGTTGTAATATTTTTCTAATGTTTGTAAATATTTTTTTATTTTTTGTAACTTAGTTCTTTTTTATTTTTTGTACTTTAGTTAGTTTATTTAAATGTATTTATTTGTAGGTATTGTATTTAATTAATTTATTGATAGTGTAGTGTTAGGTTTAATTGTAGATAATTGTAGGTAGTTTATTTAATTTATTTATTGATAGTGTAGTGTTAGGTTTAATTGTAACTTAGGTTAGGATTTATTTTACAGGTAATTTGTAATTATTTTAACTAGGTAACTATTAAATAGTTATTAACTATTTAATAGCTATTGTACCTGGTTAAAATAAATACAAAGTTGCCTGTAAAATAAATATTAATCCTAAAATAGCTACAATATAATTATAATTTATATTGTAGCTATATTAGGGTTTATTTTACAGGTAAGTATTTAGCTTTAAATAGGAATAATTTATTTAATAAGACTTAATTTATTTCGTTAGATTTAAATTATATTTAACTTAGGGGGGTGTTAGGGTTAAGGTTAGACTTAGCTTTAGGGGTTAATAAATGTATTATAGTAGCTTTGAGCTCCGGTCGACAGATTAGGGGTTAATACTTGAAGTTAGGTGTCGGCGATGTTAGGGAGGGCAGATTAGGGGTTAATACTATTTATTATAGGGTTATTGAGGCGGGAGTGAGGCGGATTAGGGGTTAATAACTTTATTATAGTAGCGGTGAGCTCCGGTCGGCAGATTAGGGGTTAATAATTGTAGGTAGGTGGCGGCGACGTTGGGGGCGGCATATTAGGGGTTAATAAATATAATATAGGGGTCGGCGGTGTTAGGGGCAGCAGATTAGGGGTACATAGGGATAACGTAGGTTGCGGCGGTGTACGTAGCGGCAGATTAGGGGTTAATAATAATATGCAGGGGTCAGTGATAGCGGGGGCGGCAGATTAGGGGTTAATAAATATAATATAGGGGTCGGCGGTGTTAGGGGCAGCAGATTAGGGGTTCATAGGGATAACGTAGGTGGCAGCGGTGTGCGGTCGGCAGATTAGGGGTTAAAAAATTTTAATAGAGTGGCGGCGATGTGGGGGGACCTCGGTTTAGGGGTACATTGGTAGTTTATGGGTGTTAGTATACTTTAGAGCACAGTAGTTAAGAGCTTTATAAACCGGCGTTAGCCCAGAAAGCTCTTAACTACTGACTTTTTTCTGCGGCTGGAGTTTTGTCGTTAGATTTCTAACGCTCACTTCAGCCAAGACTCTAAATACCGGTGTTAGGAAGATCCCATTGAAAAGATAGGATACGCAAATGGCGTAGGGGGATCTGCGGTATGGAAAAGTCGCGGCTGCAAAGTGAGCGTTAGACCCTTTCCTGACTGACTACAAATACCAGTGGGTGGTAAAAACCAGCGTTAGGAGCCTCTAACGCTGGTTTTGACGGCTACCGCCCAACTCTAAATCTAGGCCTTAGTTTGTTTCTCTGCATACTAATATTTAGAAGAAAAACTGTTTTCTTTTTATGTATTTCTATTTTTCTTGTAACCTTGAAATGCTATTGAAATACAATCAAACATAAATAAACACACAACAACACACAACAATCCAGCCATTTTACTAAACTAAGGTGCCTATTGCCTAGTTGTTCAGAATGTCATTTTACACGAGAGACGTGCTGTCTGTATCATTTGTATTCTGTTGCCACGGATGCCTTAAAAGGTAGATTATTGTCTGAGTGCATTGTCTATGGTTCGTCTAGCTAAGTGGTATAGTAGCGAAAAGCAGCAGAAATGATGTGACCTGGTAACATTTTGTAAACACTCTTTAGACCTATTGTTAAAAGGATCTCCTACTGCAAAAAAAATAAGTAGCTACTGTAATATCACTAATGGGCAAGTTACTGAGCTTCAATTCAACTGTCAAAATACTAGACCTAAACCTGTAATAGACCTAAACATAAAATAAAAAAAGGAATCTAATAATTGATTAGAGGCATAGAAATACGTAGATCTGACATAAACTCGTACACAAAATATACTACTAGGCACGTAAACACGCAGACACATTTATTGAAGTTGTAACAGGAAATACAAAAACACTTGCTTGGTAATACCAGTGCTGTATACCCAAATTTGTGATTAGGATTTCTTTAGTTAAAGGGACACTGTACTTATTTTAAAAAAATAATATTAAAGCATCTAAATATGTTGTTTTATGTAATAGCTTATTTTGTATTGAAGTTGAAACAAATACAGCAACATTAGTTATCTACCAGGACTGGACTGGGACCAAAAATAGGCCCGATATTTAAAGGCCGAGCAACCTGCATCAGTTAGAATGTACATGCAATTTTAATCATCTTTTATTCTCTTGCTTCATTCTCTTGATATCCTTTGTTGAAAATATCTAAATACGCTCAGTAGCTGCTGATTGGTGGCTGCACAGAGATGCTTTGTGTGATTGACTCACCCCAGAGGCGTACTAGAAACTACAGGGCCCAGCCCAGGTGCAGGAATCTAAGAAGAGGCCAACCCCCCCCCCCCCAAAAAATGTGAATTTGATACATATCTTTATTTATTTATTTTTAACATTTAACACAGAAAAAAAATGTGAATCAGATTACATGTCTACAAAAGGAGTTACCCTGTCCCTACCCTGTCCCAAAGTCTGTTAGATGGTCTGACCCCCTATTACTGTATATAGTGACACTGTTTAACCCACCAGTACTGTATATAGTGAGTTAGTGACACAGAGGCCGGATTATCAAATGTCTGTCGGACCTGATCCAACAGTGCGGATCAGGTCCGATAGACATCGCTGAATGCGGAGAGCAATATGCTCTCCGTATTCAGCATTGCACCAGCAGCTCACAAGAGCTGTTGGTGCAACGCCCCCCCTGCAGACTTGCGGCCAATGGGCCGCCAGCAGGGGGTGTCAACGATCGGGCTAAATTGTGGCGATTCCTGTCCGCCTGCTCAGAGCAGGCGGACAGGGTTATGGAGCAGCTTGATAAATGGGCCTCACAGTCTGTAATCTGCCGGTGAGATGGCTGGCCTTACCCTACCCGCCCCAGTACTTTATAAAGTGACCACAGTAGTTAGTGACATGGTGCAGCCCCCCCGCCTCCCCATGCTGTGGTAACAAGGTCTGTAATTTGCTGGTTCCACAAACATACACACACACACATACATGCATAAATACACACACAGTCACATACATACATACACACACACATACATACATAAATACACACACAGTCACATACATACACACATACACATACATGCATAAATACACACACAGTCACATACATACATACACACATACATGCATAAATACACACACAGTCACATACATACATACATACATACATACATACACACATACATGCATAAATACACACACAGTCACATACATACATACACACACACATACATGCATAAATACACACACAGTCACATACATACATACACACACACACATACATGCATAAATACACACACAGTCACATACATACATACATACACACATACATGCATAAATACACACACAGTCACATACATACATACATACACACATACATGCATAAATACACACACAGTCACATACATACATACATACACACATACATGCATAAATACACACACAGTCACATACATACATACACATACATGCATAAATACACACACAGTCACATACATACATACACACACACACATACATGCATAAATACACACACAGTCACATACATACATACATACACACATACACATACATGCATAAATACACACACAGTCACATACATACACACACACATACATGCATAAATACACACACAGTCACATACATACACACACACACATACATGCATAAATACACACACAGTCACATACATACACACACACACATACATGCATAAATACACACACAGTCACATACATACATACACACACACACACATACATGCATAAATACACACACAGTCACATACATACATACACACACATACATGCATAAATACACACACAGTCACATACATACATACACACACACATACATGCATAAATACACACACAGTCACATACATACATACACACACACATACATGCATAAATACACACACAGTCACATACATACACACACACACACACACACACATACATGCATAAATACACACACAGTCACATACATACATACACACACACACATACATGCATAAATACACACACAGTCACATACATACATACACACACACACATACATGCATAAATACACACACAGTCACATACATACATACACACACACATACATGCATAAATACACACACAGTCACATACATACATACACACACACATACATGCATAAATACACACACAGTCACATACATACATACATACATACACATACATGCATAAATACACACACAGTCACATACATACATACACACACACACACATACATGCATAAATACACACACAGTCACATACATATATACACACACACACACATACATACATAAATACACACAGTCACATACATACATACACATACATGCATAAATACACACACAGTCACATACATACATACACACACACATACATGCATAAAAACACACACAGTCATATACATACATACACACATACACATACATGCATAAATACACACACAGTCACATACATACATATACACACACACATACATGCATAAATACACACACAGTCACATACATACATACATACATACACGCATACACATACATGCATAAAAACACACATAGTCACATACATACATACATACACACATACACATACATGCATAAATACACACACAGTCACATACATACATACACACATACACATACATGCATAAATACAAACACAGTCACATACATACATACATACACACATACACATACATGCATAAATACACACACACAGTCACATACATACATACATACATACACACATACACATACATGCATAAATACACACACAGTCACATA
Source organism: Bombina bombina (assembly GCF_027579735.1). Lineage (NCBI taxonomy): Eukaryota > Metazoa > Chordata > Amphibia > Anura > Bombinatoridae > Bombina > Bombina bombina. The sequence continues at coordinate 700,270,286 of NC_069504.1, read as the reverse complement.
CATACATACACACATACATGCATAAATACACACACAGTCACATACATACATAAACACATAAACATACATGCATAAATACACACACAGTCACATACATACATACACATACACACATACATGCATAAATACACACACAGTCACATACATACATACACACACACATACATGCATAAATACACACACAGTCACATACATACATACACACATACACATACATGCATAAATACACACACAGTCATATACATACATACATACACACACACATACATGCATAAATACACACACAGTCATATACATACATACACACACAGTCACATACATACATACATACATACATACACACACACACATACATGCATAAATACACACACAGTCACATACATACATACACACACACATACATGCATAAATACACACACAGTCACATACATACATACATACACACACACACACATACATGCATAAATACACACACAGTCACATACATACATACACACATACACATACATGCATAAATACACACACAGTCACATACATACATACACACACACACACATACATGCATAAATACACACACAGTCACATACATATATACACACACACACATACATGCATAAATACACACACAGTCACATACATACATACATACACATACATGCATAAATACACACACAGTCACATACATACATACATACACACACACATACATGCATAAAAACACACACAGTCATATACATACATGCACACATACACATACATGCATAAATACACACACAGTCACATACATACATATACACACACACACATACATGCATAAATACACACACAGTCACATACATACATACACACATACACATACATGCATAAATACACACACAGTCACATACATACATACACACATACACATACATGCATAAATACACACACAGTCACATACATACATACACACATACACATACATGCATAAATACACACACAGTCACATACATACATACACACATACACATACATGCATAAATACACACACAGTCACATACAAACATACACACATACACATACATGCATAAATACACACATACACATACATGCATAAATACACACACAGTCACATACATACATACACACATACATGCATAAATACACACACAGTCACATGCATACATAAACACATAAACATACATGCATAAATACACACACAGTCACATACATACATACAAACATACACATACATGCATAAATACACACACAGTCACATACATACATACACACACACATACATGCATAAATACACACACAGTCACATACATACATACACACATACACATACATGCATAAATACACACACAGTCACATACATACATACACACATACACATACATGCATAAATACACACACAGTCACATACATACATACATACATACATACATACATACATACACACACACATACATGTATAAATACACACACAGTCACATACATACATACACACATACACATACATGCATAAATACACACACAGTCACATACATACATGCACACATACACATACATGCATAAATACACACACAGTCACATACATACATACACACACACATACACATACATGCATAAATACACACACAGTCACATACATACATACATACACACATACATGCATAAATACACACACAGTCACATACATACATACATACATACACACATACACATACATGCATAAATACACACACAGTCACATACATACATACACACATACACATACATGCATAAATACACACACAGTCACATACATGCATACACACATACACATAAATGCATAAATACACACACAGTCACATACATACATACATACACACATACACATACATGCATAAATACACACACAGTCACATACATACATACACACATACATGCATAAATACACACAGTCACATACAGACATACACACATACACATACATGCATAAATACACACACAGTCACATACATACATACACACATACACATACATGCATAAATACACACACAGTCACATACATACATACACACATACACATACATGCATAAATACACACACAGTCACATACATACATACAAACATACACATACATGCATAAATACACACACAGTCACATACATACACACACACACATACATGCATAAATACACACACAGTCACATACATACATACACACACACACATACATGCATAAATACACACACAGTCACATACATACATACACACACATACATGCATAAATACACACACAGTCGCATACATACATACACACACACACACACACACATAAATACCAATGGGTAAAACAGAAACACTAACCACTGTAGTCAGAGACACAAGTGAAGCATCATGTCACACATGATATCAGTGCAGGGAGTGGGGGCCCAGTCGCAGTTGCGGGCCCTGGCTCACCCATGTGCATTGCTATTTCTTCAATAAAGGATATCTAAATAATGAAGCAAATCAGATAATATAAGTAAATTGGAATGTTGTTTAAAATGTTATTCTCTATCTGAATCATGAAAAAAAAATTGGGGTTTCATGTCCCTTTAAAGTGTAAGTCAAATAGCATTAGAGAGACTGCACAACTGATACTAGTATATTAGCAGTTTTTGCTTCATTTTTTTCAGCCAAAATATTTAGGTGCTTCTGTTTTACATGGATAATGACAACCCTGGAAGGAAGAATTGAATGGAGGTTTTTTTTTTAACCCACAGAGGCCATGAAGTGCAGTTAGGGTTAAAGGGCCGATAAACACTAAGGGCCAGATTACAAGTGAAACGCTAAATATCGCTTTTGCGAAAGCGATATTAGAGCTCCACGGAGTAATACTAGTGCATGCTAATGTGTGCTGGTATTACAAGTTAACAGCAATGTGAACACAAGCTCGCGTTTGCATTGCTGGGAAGCATTGCGCTCATGAGAGCTCGCTTCCATAGACTCCAATAGGAGCCTCGTTCTGATGCCATCATACACAGAACCTAAGCGCAGAGATTGCAGCATATTGTAAATATATATGTATATGACTATATTCATATATATTTATGTGTTAATATGTGTTGCACATCAGGGTCGGCTCCAGAACAAATGAAAAGGGGGGCCTATTTTTTTCACGAGGGGGCACACATTTACACACACATGCACAGTTATACATACACTCGTATACACACTTATACACATTTATACACACATATACATACATATATATATATATATATATATATATATATATATATATATATATATATATATATATATATATGTGTGTGTGTATGTGTATGTAATGCTTATGTGTATATATCTATATATGTGTATTTTTATATACAGGTTCGGTGTTTATACTGATCTAAATTCACCATATATTTAATACACAATACCATATTGCCTCTACAGAAATATAATTATTTTACAATATTGCAAAAGAAAGGCAGTTCACAAGTGCTCATATTAGACATTGTATGTATGTAAGTGAGTATATAAATATATATACACACACACACACATGTAAATGTTGTAGTTATAGACTTGGGGGGCGAATATGCTTGCCTAAATCTTGTAATTATAGTTATGTCTATATCCATTAATCCCAATGGACAAACTGTTGTTTTGAAATGCAGGACACTTTGATGAAAAGTTACCATCAAAATATTGTGCTGAGCTGATGCAGCTAATTATACAGCTCTTGGGGTTTTGTTTGTATTTTGCTTGGATTAGAAATTTGTGTACAACATTTTTTATTATTTGATGTCTGTATTCCTTGAGATATTTATTTTGTGCTTGATTAGTAAGCAAACAACTTTTATTTCCTCTACAATTTAAATTCATGGCAATAAATATGTGCACTTGAACTGTTGTGGGAATAATTTCATGATCCTCCAATATTATATTTTTAGAACCAACTATTATTAATAATTTTAGAACTGTAGATCTGAGCTCAGTTATGTTTTGGGCTAAAAGAGATCACCTTGCTAAGATGCTCCTTTTGGAATTTACAAAAGCCATGATCTTGAACCTTGAGAGTTATTCTTGCCCCTAAATTTATAATATTCAAGATAGCAAGAAAGGGAAACTTCTGATAAACATGAAAAATCACTTTATTGCAAGTACAAATGTACAGGGGGGACTGAGGGATTAACGTCATTATTCAACATAGATGAAACAATGATGAAGTTAATCCCTCAGTCCCTGTAAATTTTTACTTGCAATAAAGTGATTTTCCATGTTTATCCAGTTTCCCTTTCTTGCTATTTTGAATACTATAAATTTAGGGGCAAGAATAACTCTCAAGATCATGGCTTTTGTAAATTCCAAAAGTAGCATCTTAGAAAGGTGATCTCTTTTAGCCCAAAACATAACTAATAGAGTTAAACATCAAATGTGAAATGTGTCAGACAGTTCTAAGGGCTGATGCTCTATCCGGTAGTTATGACCCCTTAAAACAATAGCTTATTTAACTTACACTCTATAACAATAAATACACGGACACAGAGAGCTGGGTATAAGACCATATCATGGTCATGTTTATTTAATACATACACACACACATACATGCATAAATACACACACAGTCACATACATACACACACACACACACACATACATGCATAAATACACACACAGTCACATACATACATACACACACACACATACATGCATAAATACACACACAGTCACATACATACATACACACACACACATACATGCATAAATACACACACAGTCACATACATACATACACACACACATACATGCATAAATACACACACAGTCACATACATACATACACACACACATACATGCATAAATACACACACAGTCACATACATACATACATACATACACATACATGCATAAATACACACACAGTCACATACATACATACACACACACACACATACATGCATAAATACACACACAGTCACATACATATATACACACACACACACATACATACATAAATACACACAGTCACATACATACATACACATACATGCATAAATACACACACAGTCACATACATACATACACACACACATACATGCATAAAAACACACACAGTCATATACATACATACACACATACACATACATGCATAAATACACACACAGTCACATACATACATATACACACACACATACATGCATAAATACACACACAGTCACATACATACATACATACACGCATACACATACATGCATAAAAACACACATAGTCACATACATACATACATACACACATACACATACATGCATAAATACACACACAGTCACATACATACATACACACATACACATACATGCATAAATACAAACACAGTCACATACATACATACATACACACATACACATACATGCATAAATACACACACACAGTCACATACATACATACATACACACATACACATACATGCATAAATACACACACAGTCACATACATACATACACACATACATGCATAAATACACACACAGTCACATACATACATAAACACATAAACATACATGCATAAATACACACACAGTCACATACATACATACACATACACACATACATGCATAAATACACACACAGTCACATACATACATACACACACACATACATGCATAAATACACACACAGTCACATACATACATACACACATACACATACATGCATAAATACACACACAGTCATATACATACATACATACACACACACATACATGCATAAATACACACACAGTCATATACATACATACACACACAGTCACATACATACATACATACATACATACACACACACACATACATGCATAAATACACACACAGTCACATACATACATACACACACACATACATGCATAAATACACACACAGTCACATACATACATACATACACACACACACACATACATGCATAAATACACACACAGTCACATACATACATACACACATACACATACATGCATAAATACACACACAGTCACATACATACATACACACACACACACATACATGCATAAATACACACACAGTCACATACATATATACACACACACACATACATGCATAAATACACACACAGTCACATACATACATACATACACATACATGCATAAATACACACACAGTCACATACATACATACATACACACACACATACATGCATAAAAACACACACAGTCATATACATACATGCACACATACACATACATGCATAAATACACACACAGTCACATACATACATACACACATACACATACATGCATAAATACACACACAGTCACATACAAACATACACACATACACATACATGCATAAATACACACATACACATACATGCATAAATACACACACAGTCACATACATACATACACACATACATGCATAAATACACACACAGTCACATGCATACATAAACACATAAACATACATGCATAAATACACACACAGTCACATACATACATACACACATACACATACATGCATAAATACACACACAGTCACATACATACATACACACACACATACATGCATAAATACACACACAGTCACATACATACATACACACATACACATACATGCATAAATACACACACAGTCACATACATACATACACACATACACATACATGCATAAATACACACACAGTCACATACATACATACATACATACATACATACATACATACACACACACATACATGTATAAATACACACACAGTCACATACATACATACACACATACACATACATGCATAAATACACACACAGTCACATACATACATGCACACATACACATACATGCATAAATACACACACAGTCACATACATACATACACACACACATACACATACATGCATAAATACACACACAGTCACATACATACATACATACACACATACATGCATAAATACACACACAGTCACATACATACATACATACATACACACATACACATACATGCATAAATACACACACAGTCACATACATACATACACACATACACATACATGCATAAATACACACACAGTCACATACATGCATACACACATACACATAAATGCATAAATACACACACAGTCACATACATACATACATACACACATACACATACATGCATAAATACACACACAGTCACATACATACATACACACATACATGCATAAATACACACAGTCACATACAGACATACACACATACACATACATGCATAAATACACACACAGTCACATACATACATACACACATACACATACATGCATAAATACACACACAGTCACATACATACATACACACATACACATACATGCATAAATACACACACAGTCACATACATACATACAAACATACACATACATGCATAAATACACACACAGTCACATACATACACACACACACATACATGCATAAATACACACACAGTCACATACATACATACACACACACACATACATGCATAAATACACACACAGTCACATACATACATACACACACATACATGCATAAATACACACACAGTCGCATACATACATACACACACACACACACACACATAAATACCAATGGGTAAAACAGAAACACTAACCACTGTAGTCAGAGACACAAGTGAAGCATCATGTCACACATGATATCAGTGCAGGGAGTGGGGGCCCAGTCGCAGTTGCGGGCCCTGGCTCACCCATGTGCATTGCTATTTCTTCAATAAAGGATATCTAAATAATGAAGCAAATCAGATAATATAAGTAAATTGGAATGTTGTTTAAAATGTTATTCTCTATCTGAATCATGAAAAAAAAATTGGGGTTTCATGTCCCTTTAAAGTGTAAGTCAAATAGCATTAGAGAGACTGCACAACTGATACTAGTATATTAGCAGTTTTTGCTTCATTTTTTTCAGCCAAAATATTTAGGTGCTTCTGTTTTACATGGATAATGACAACCCTGGAAGGAAGAATTGAATGGAGGTTTTTTTTTTAACCCACAGAGGCCATGAAGTGCAGTTAGGGTTAAAGGGCCGATAAACACTAAGGGCCAGATTACAAGTGAAACGCTAAATATCGCTTTTGCGAAAGCGATATTAGAGCTCCACGGAGTAATACTAGTGCATGCTAATGTGTGCTGGTATTACAAGTTAACAGCAATGTGAACACAAGCTCGCGTTTGCATTGCTGGGAAGCATTGCGCTCATGAGAGCTCGCTTCCATAGACTCCAATAGGAGCCTCGTTCTGATGCCATCATACACAGAACCTAAGCGCAGAGATTGCAGCATATTGTAAATATATATGTATATGACTATATTCATATATATTTATGTGTTAATATGTGTTGCACATCAGGGTCGGCTCCAGAACAAATGAAAAGGGGGGCCTATTTTTTTCACGAGGGGGCACACATTTACACACACATGCACAGTTATACATACACTCTTATACACACTTATACACATTTATACACACATATACATACATATATATATATATATATATATATATATATATATATATATATATATATATATATATGTGTGTGTGTATGTGTATGTAATGCTTATGTGTATATATCTATATATGTGTATTTTTATATACAGGTTCGGTGTTTATACTGATCTAAATTCACCATATATTTAATACACAATACCATATTGCCTCTACAGAAATATAATTATTTTACAATATTGCAAAAGAAAGGCAGTTCACAAGTGCTCATATTAGACATTGTATGTATGTAAGTGAGTATATAAATATATATACACACACACACACATGTAAATGTTGTAGTTATAGACTTGGGGGGCGAATATGCTTGCCTAAATCTTGTAATTATAGTTATGTCTATATCCATTAATCCCAATGGACAAACTGTTGTTTTGAAATGCAGGACACTTTGATGAAAAGTTACCATCAAAATATTGTGCTGAGCTGATGCAGCTAATTATACAGCTCTTGGGGTTTTGTTTGTATTTTGCTTGGATTAGAAATTTGTGTACAACATTTTTTATTATTTGATGTCTGTATTCCTTGAGATATTTATTTTGTGCTTGATTAGTAAGCAAACAACTTTTATTTCCTCTACAATTTAAATTCATGGCAATAAATATGTGCACTTGAACTGTTGTGGGAATAATTTCATGATCCTCCAATATTATATTTTTAGAACCAACTATTATTAATAATTTTAGAACTGTAGATCTGAGCTCAGTTATGTTTTGGGCTAAAAGAGATCACCTTGCTAAGATGCTCCTTTTGGAATTTACAAAAGCCATGATCTTGAACCTTGAGAGTTATTCTTGCCCCTAAATTTATAATATTCAAGATAGCAAGAAAGGGAAACTTCTGATAAACATGAAAAATCACTTTATTGCAAGTACAAATGTACAGGGGGGACTGAGGGATTAACGTCATTATTCAACATAGATGAAACAATGATGAAGTTAATCCCTCAGTCCCTGTAAATTTTTACTTGCAATAAAGTGATTTTCCATGTTTATCCAGTTTCCCTTTCTTGCTATTTTGAATACTATAAATTTAGGGGCAAGAATAACTCTCAAGATCATGGCTTTTGTAAATTCCAAAAGTAGCATCTTAGAAAGGTGATCTCTTTTAGCCCAAAACATAACTAATAGAGTTAAACATCAAATGTGAAATGTGTCAGACAGTTCTAAGGGCTGATGCTCTATCCGGTAGTTATGACCCCTTAAAACAATAGCTTATTTAACTTACACTCTATAACAATAAATACACGGACACAGAGAGCTGGGTATAAGACCATATCATGGTCATGTTTATTTAATACATACACACACACATACATGCATAAATACACACACAGTCACATACATACACACACACACACACACATACATGCATAAATACACACACAGTCACATACATACATACACACACACACATACATGCATAAATACACACACAGTCACATACATACATACACACACACACATACATGCATAAATACACACACAGTCACATACATACATACACACACACATACATGCATAAATACACACACAGTCACATACATACATACACACACACATACATGCATAAATACACACACAGTCACATACATACATACATACATACACATACATGCATAAATACACACACAGTCACATACATACATACACACACACACACATACATGCATAAATACACACACAGTCACATACATATATACACACACACACACATACATACATAAATACACACAGTCACATACATACATACACATACATGCATAAATACACACACAGTCACATACATACATACACACACACATACATGCATAAAAACACACACAGTCATATACATACATACACACATACACATACATGCATAAATACACACACAGTCACATACATACATATACACACACACATACATGCATAAATACACACACAGTCACATACATACATACATACACGCATACACATACATGCATAAAAACACACATAGTCACATACATACATACATACACACATACACATACATGCATAAATACACACACAGTCACATACATACATACACACATACACATACATGCATAAATACAAACACAGTCACATACATACATACATACACACATACACATACATGCATAAATACACACACACAGTCACATACATACATACATACACACATACACATACATGCATAAATACACACACAGTCACATACATACATACACACATACATGCATAAATACACACACAGTCACATACATACATAAACACATAAACATACATGCATAAATACACACACAGTCACATACATACATACACACACACACATACATGCATAAATACACACACAGTCACATACATACATACACACACACATACATGCATAAATACACACACAGTCACATACATACATACACACATACACATACATGCATAAATACACACACAGTCATATACATACATACATACACACACACATACATGCATAAATACACACACAGTCATATACATACATACACACACAGTCACATACATACATACATACATACATACACACACACACATACATGCATAAATACACACACAGTCACATACATACATACACACACACATACATGCATAAATACACACACAGTCACATACATACATACATACACACACACACACATACATGCATAAATACACACACAGTCACATACATACATACACACATACACATACATGCATAAATACACACACAGTCACATACATACATACACACACACACACATACATGCATAAATACACACACAGTCACATACATATATACACACACACACATACATGCATAAATACACACACAGTCACATACATACATACATACACATACATGCATAAATACACACACAGTCACATACATACATACATACACACACACATACATGCATAAAAACACACACAGTCATATACATACATGCACACATACACATACATGCATAAATACACACACAGTCACATACATACATATACACACACACACATACATGCATAAATACACACACAGTCACATACATACATACACACATACACATACATGCATAAATACACACACAGTCACATACATACATACACACATACACATACATGCATAAATACACACACAGTCACATACATACATACACACATACACATACATGCATAAATACACACACAGTCACATACATACATACACACATACACATACATGCATAAATACACACACAGTCACATACAAACATACACACATACACATACATGCATAAATACACACATACACATACATGCATAAATACACACACAGTCACATACATACATACACACATACATGCATAAATACACACACAGTCACATGCATACATAAACACATAAACATACATGCATAAATACACACACAGTCACATACATACATACACACATACACATACATGCATAAATACACACACAGTCACATACATACATACACACACACATACATGCATAAATACACACACAGTCACATACATACATACACACATACACATACATGCATAAATACACACACAGTCACATACATACATACACACATACACATACATGCATAAATACACACACAGTCACATACATACATACATACATACATACATACATACACACACACATACATGTATAAATACACACACAGTCACATACATACATACACACATACACATACATGCATAAATACACACACAGTCACATACATACATGCACACATACACATACATGCATAAATACACACACAGTCACATACATACATACACACACACATACACATACATGCATAAATACACACACAGTCACATACATACATACATACACACATACATGCATAAATACACACACAGTCACATACATACATACATACATACACACATACACATACATGCATAAATACACACACAGTCACATACATACATACACACATACACATACATGCATAAATACACACACAGTCACATACATGCATACACACATACACATAAATGCATAAATACACACACAGTCACATACATACATACATACACACATACACATACATGCATAAATACACACACAGTCACATACATACATACACACATACATGCATAAATACACACAGTCACATACAGACATACACACATACACATACATGCATAAATACACACACAGTCACATACATACATACACACATACACATACATGCATAAATACACACACAGTCACATACATACATACACACATACACATACATGCATAAATACACACACAGTCACATACATACATACAAACATACACATACATGCATAAATACACACACAGTCACATACATACACACACACACATACATGCATAAATACACACACAGTCACATACATACATACATACACACATATACATGCATAAATACACACACAGTCACATACATACATACACACATATACATGCATAAATACACACACAGTCGCATACATACATACACACACACACACACACACATAAATACCAATGGGTAAAACAGAAACACTAACCACTGTAGTCAGAGACACAAGTGAAGCATCATGTCACACATGATATCAGTGCAGGGAGTGGGGGCCCAGTCGCAGTTGCGGGCCCTGGCTCACCCATGTGCATTGCTATTTCTTCAATAAAGGATATCTAAATAATGAAGCAAATCAGATAATATAAGTAAATTGGAATGTTGTTTAAAATGTTATTCTCTATCTGAATCATGAAAAAAAAATTGGGGTTTCATGTCCCTTTAAAGTGTAAGTCAAATAGCATTAGAGAGACTGCACAACTGATACTAGTATATTAGCAGTTTTTGCTTCATTTTTTTCAGCCAAAATATTTAGGTGCTTCTGTTTTACATGGATAATGACAACCCTGGAAGGAAGAATTGAATGGAGGTTTTTTTTTTAACCCACAGAGGCCATGAAGTGCAGTTAGGGTTAAAGGGCCGATAAACACTAAGGGCCAGATTACAAGTGAAACGCTAAATATCGCTTTTGCGAAAGCGATATTAGAGCTCCACGGAGTAATACTAGTGCATGCTAATGTGTGCTGGTATTACAAGTTAACAGCAATGTGAACACAAGCTCGCGTTTGCATTGCTGGGAAGCATTGCGCTCATGAGAGCTCGCTTCCATAGACTCCAATAGGAGCCTCGTTCTGATGCCATCATACACAGAACCTAAGCGCAGAGATTGCAGCATATTGTAAATATATATGTATATGACTATATTCATATATATTTATGTGTTAATATGTGTTGCACATCAGGGTCGGCTCCAGAACAAATGAAAAGGGGGGCCTATTTTTTTCACGAGGGGGCACACATTTACACACACATGCACAGTTATACATACACTCGTATACACACTTATACACATTTATACACACATATACATACATATATATATATATATATATATATATATATATATATATATATATATATATATATATATATATATGTGTGTGTGTATGTGTATGTAATGCTTATGTGTATATATCTATATATGTGTATTTTTATATACAGGTTCGGTGTTTATACTGATCTAAATTCACCATATATTTAATACACAATACCATATTGCCTCTACAGAAATATAATTATTTTACAATATTGCAAAAGAAAGGCAGTTCACAAGTGCTCATATTAGACATTGTATGTATGTAAGTGAGTATATAAATATATATACACACACACACACATGTAAATGTTGTAGTTATAGACTTGGGGGGCGAATATGCTTGCCTAAATCTTGTAATTATAGTTATGTCTATATCCATTAATCCCAATGGACAAACTGTTGTTTTGAAATGCAGGACACTTTGATGAAAAGTTACCATCAAAATATTGTGCTGAGCTGATGCAGCTAATTATACAGCTCTTGGGGTTTTGTTTGTATTTTGCTTGGATTAGAAATTTGTGTACAACATTTTTTATTATTTGATGTCTGTATTCCTTGAGATATTTATTTTGTGCTTGATTAGTAAGCAAACAACTTTTATTTCCTCTACAATTTAAATTCATGGCAATAAATATGTGCACTTGAACTGTTGTGGGAATAATTTCATGATCCTCCAATATTATATTTTTAGAACCAACTATTATTAATAATTTTAGAACTGTAGATCTGAGCTCAGTTATGTTTTGGGCTAAAAGAGATCACCTTGCTAAGATGCTCCTTTTGGAATTTACAAAAGCCATGATCTTGAACCTTGAGAGTTATTCTTGCCCCTAAATTTATAATATTCAAGATAGCAAGAAAGGGAAACTTCTGATAAACATGAAAAATCACTTTATTGCAAGTACAAATGTACAGGGGGGACTGAGGGATTAACGTCATTATTCAACATAGATGAAACAATGATGAAGTTAATCCCTCAGTCCCTGTACATTTGTACTTGCAATAAAGTGATTTTCCATGTTTATCCAGTTTCCCTTTCTTGCTATTTTGAATACTATAAATTTAGGGGCAAGAATAACTCTCAAGATCATGGCTTTTGTAAATTCCAAAAGTAGCATCTTAGAAAGGTGATCTCTTTTAGCCCAAAACATAACTAATAGAGTTAAACATCAAATGTGAAATGTGTCAGACAGTTCTAAGGGCTGATGCTCTATCCGGTAGTTATGACCCCTTAAAACAATAGCTTATTTAACTTACACTCTATAACAATAAATACACGGACACAGAGAGCTGGGTATAAGACCATATCATGGTCATGTTTATTTAACATTTAAATAAACCTGACTTCAACTGAAGTCATACTATAACAATTAACTTGTGGCGGCATTCCAGGCCTAGTAAATTAATAACAATAGCTCCATATGACTAGAGGTCATGGCCAGGTGTTATGGAATTGCAAAGTGAAAAGGGGGGCCGCAAAACGAGGCTCCACCCCATTCCATCTAGGAGGCGCAAACGTCCTAAAGGATTTTCAGCCAGCAGACCCGCAGAGCGGGGCCCCCCTAGGTCACGACCTGAGGACATCTGCCCCGCCCATTCGACCGACTATCACCCCTACAGACTCTGCCCTCAGGTATTTATGGCCACGACCTCCCGCCACAAGAGACAGGCTCCTATCAAAAGACAGACTCTTTTGAGCCACCAACTAAATATGAGTAACTAAGGCCCTCTTGAGGTCCACCAAGAAGATTAACAGCCCTTCCTCGGAAAGGTGAAACCCATCTGGGCGGTATAGTTGCTTCCTGACGGCTGAAATCCCTTCGTGTTGGACCACAAAACCGCCTACAGCCATGACTGCTCTACCCAGCAATCTGTTTACTTTCTTCCTAACTCTGTATGCTGTCTTGGGCGTGGGGAAGAACCTCCACCGCAACCGGGGGATTATATTGGACCACCCCAACTTCACCCCCGGTAACGTGGCACAGATCCATCTCACATCAGACCTCATGATGTTGATGAGGTCCAACGCTGATGCACAACCTAAATCATTACCAACCATATGCAGCAGGATAATATGAGGTTGTCCCCATCTACGTCTGGCATTTTGAAGGAGGGCAGGCAACCGTTCCACTGTAAGCTTCCACTCTAAGCCCCTACGGCCCAACCATCTCACCGAGGCCCTTGCCACTGATAACCCCAGCTGTTGCCCGTCAGGATGGGAGATAGCCTGCAATGCCGCCCATTGGACGTAAGGGTGCCCTACGATCTACACACACGTAGGGCCCCTAGCAATACCTATAATAGATTACAATAGTTATGAACTAAATAACAACTTGAGCGAAGCAACTCAATCAACATGCAAGTCCCCCTTGCCCCCCCCCCCCCATCTACACCTCCGGTGGAGGGCGCACATACAATCTGTAACACTGGGACTTCCATCAGCCTAACTTTTGAATATTGGTCCGACCCCCAGCCTAACGTGGCAGCCCCTATAGGGAACGAGTGAGGAGTGATCCTGCAATCTCCCATACTGCCAAGGCCCCCGCCTTCTTGAGAACTGCTGCAAACTGGTATCTGGACAGGTTTGCCCCATCAGCGTGCACTAAGAACTGCGCCTGGACGTGCAGGCGTTGTGCTAAGTAAATCTTAGTCAAACTCACTGGACAGGCTTCCAAAGACGCAGGGGTCAAGGTCAGCCACAACCCTTCTCCATCCTGGTCTGTCTTCGAACGTGGGATGAACAAAAGCATGTTATCCCCCGCCCACCTGACATGTGCTGCCTGCATGCCAGACTTGAATGCTTGCTTAGAAGCAAACTCCCCCGGCCTCAGAGCCACAAAAAACGCCAATGAAAAGGCACATTGAAACAAAGCCTTCTGATAGGGATCTGGGCACACGGCTTCCAAAGCTCTAAGCAGCTTGGACAACCTGTGCATTGTCATGGGTTCCCGAGCATCGACCACCTTCCCTTCCAGCCTGCTCCAGCCTTTAACTACCTGCCTCACCATGAACCATGACATGACATTTGGGTATTCCCGTAGGTTGCTGAAGAAAGAGATTGCCGCAAGCTTGCTAGACACCGCCCCCTTTGAGACCCCCTGTCTGTTCAGGCTAGCGAGCCATTGTAGAAACAAATCCCGGGGACCATTTTCCACTACTGAGCCATGTGCAAAGCAAAACCCCACCCACTCACCCCAGTGCTGTGAGTAGGCCTTCCAGGTGTTCGGGGCCAGCGACGCCCGCACTAGGTGCTGTATGGAAGTCCATGCCCCGCCAACTGCCAAATAGAAGGGGTACAGGGTAAGCCGCATGCTGCTGCATTGGGTGCCAACCTATGGAACTGCTCCCACTGAAATCTAGATAGCGCGCCCGCCAAGGTGTTATTCACCCCAGGGACGTGCCTCGCTGTAAATTGTATGTTGTACAACCACTGGCGAGGAAGCAGACAATCTATTAATTGTAAAGACTACGCTAGCGTTGTCTGTCCAGAACACAATGAACCGGTTCACTAGATCCGGCCCCCATAGCTCGATTGCCACGACTATAGGAAAGAGCTCTAACAACGTTAGATTTCTAGTCAGGCCCGCCTGAACCCACAACCACGGCCATGGCTCCGCGCTCCACTGCCCTTACAGGTATGCTCCGTAGCCAAATGCCCCGGCCACATCAGTGAAGAGATGCAAAGCCTGATTAGATGCCTGCGGGGAACACCACAGCAATGTCCCATTGAATTCCATGAGAAATTGTTCCCATACCCTCAGGTCCGCACGCATGTCCTTGGACATTGTGATCACCCGCGAGCGCTGAGGCGCGGTCAGCTTAGCTTCCATTCTCCTATTAAAGACGCGCCCCATGGGTATGACTTTACACACGAAATTGAGGAGACCCAATAGTGACTGGAGCTCTCTTATTCCCATGCGTGGAGCCGCCGCTGCCTTCTGGATTGCAGTGAGCATGGTTCCCACCTTGTCGGCTGGGAGGCGGCAGAGCCTTGCAGCAGTGTCTATTTCTTCTATGCCAAGGAATGTTAGCCTTGTGCATGGCCCCTGGGTCTTACCCTCTGCAAATTCAGCCATCAATCCCCTCATCACCGTTACAAGTTTAGCGCATTCACTAGAGTCCGCACCACCCACCAGCAGGAAGTCGTCCAGGTAGTGGGCCATCGCATCCCCTCCCGCTGCTGTGACGATCGCCCAATGCAGAAAGGTGGTAAACGCCTCAAAATAGGCGCAAGACACCGAGCACCCCATGGGGAGGCATTTGTCAACGTAATACTGGCCTTCAAACTTGCACCCCATCAACCTGAAAGACGTGGGATGTATGGGCAGCAACCTGAACGCCGACTCGATGTCCAGCTTTTCCTGCAGTGCGCCTGGGCCTGCCCCCCATACCAAATCAAATGACTGATAGGTTTACCAAACTAATCATTGGATAGATCACGTCATTTACTGATCCGCCTTTCGGATAGAACAGGTGCTGGATTAACCTAAATTTCCCAGGCTCCTTCTTGGGGACCACCCCTAGTGGAGAAATCACCAGTGAGGGAATTGGCGGTGCTTCAAATGGGCCTACAAACCTCAACAAGGAAATCTCTTTAGCCAGCTTAGGTCTCACCTTCCCCGGCATCTCATATGCCGATTTCAAATTCCTGTGCGGGGGGGACCCTACCACCGTACCCTGACCCTGGGAATCCGAAACCCCTCACCAATCCCCTCTAGGAGCAGGTTGGTGGCCACCCTATCCAGGTAGGCCACCAACCAGGGCTGAAGTGCGCCCAACCTCAGTGGTGTTGGCGCTCTTCTGGCCAGCACCCCCTTTGTGGGGCCCTCGGTTGGCCCCATCCTCTTTCCTCTTTGGGCAGTCAGAGCCCGGGTGCTGCCCGCCACAGTACATGCAGGCGTGACGAAAGGAGCAAGAAGCTCCCTTATTACACTTCTTTTCATTGTAACGCCAGCACTCCCTGCCCCGATGATTGACTAGGCCTTGTGGCTTGGAGGGACCCGCCCAAACTAACAGGCCCCCGCCCTTTTCTGGGACAAGTTGGGACCACAAATCCAGATCCTTCACTCCAAAATTGAGAACGAGGTTGCCTACCATCTTCCTCCTAAACTCGCTGTCATAGGCCCTCCACATCCCCTCGCCGAACCTATTATATATATATTCAATAACCTCGGCGTGTTTAATCACATCCACCGCTGCCTCAGGCCTCTGCTCTATATAGTAGGAGGAGAAAACTCGGAAGCAACGTCTCCACTCCTCAAAAGTGTCTGCACGCTGGAACTTCTTGGGCCCTGTACCGTCCTAGCTGCGTTCCTTTTCCCACTGGGCCTCTGACAGGAGCCATGCCCTGTGCCGCTGCCATTGGCGGATGCTCCGCCTGCTCCACGCCTCTGCTCTGGTTACGGTCTGCAACTAGTAACTTCAGCATTCTAAACATGCGCCTCTGCCCTTTGTTGTTGAGCTTTAGCTTCTTTCCCCCATCAGAGTCTAAGTCAGTGCTAGAATTTGCGCTAAATGTGTGTGAAAGGAGCAACAAAGATGTCTCGCCAGCTGCAGAGGTAGATGGGGCCTCAGTCACCTGCCCCGCTCCAGACGTTCCTTCTCCTGCCAGAACTGCTGCTGCTGCTGATCCTGTTTCCCTGGTCATCTCTGCCTCTACTGAGGGGTTCATGGCTTTCTGTGAAGGAGAGATAAAAGAGAGGGGAGTATCCAGGCCGGCCTCATCAGAACCCCTACCACGTCCGTGGGAGGGGGTAGACATTCTTGGCCCACCACACATAACATCCCCACTCAAACCTACTGCAGCACCGGACTCAAACTTATTCCTCGCCACAACTTTACTCCCCAAGCCCACAGAACCAATGCCTGCTTCTGATGACATGCCTGGCATGGCCCGCTCATTACTTCCATACCTAGTGGCACTCACACCTGCTGGTCTCATTGGACCCCCTTGCAGTCTATATTGGCCAATTCGCTGATGCCCCCTGGGTGTCCCTTACGTGCATACCCCACTGGCCCTGATGGACTTGGACCCTCTTTGTTGGCCCGTGTTACAGCCACGCCCCCTCTTTAACAGTGATGCTCTCGCACCTCTCACAGCCTTTGCAGAGTGTTGCGCAGCGGAGCTGCCATGCCCGGGTGCTCCCCACTCACCTGTGGCTAAGACTCCACTGGGCCTCTTCCTAACGGCTGCCATTCCCACCGTCGGTCCCGACGCACCCGACCCTCTAGCGTCACTTCCGGAAGTGATATCATGCGCTTCAGGAGTCAGGGATGCTGGACCGGAAGTGGGCGCGGCCGGCGCCAGGCCGCAACTGAGACCTGGTTAAACTGAAAGTGTCTGGCCTATCTGGTCCAAGGGGCCCCCGGAAGCCGACAGGCCCGGACCTAGAGCCGGATCAGTGTTGAGGTAACGCTGTACTCCTCCTGGATCGAGACATCATTGCAAGGATGAACACAGCAAACTTTCTCCTTTGAAAATCCCAGGAAGAAGAGGCAGGATTCTTCTAGAACTACCCTTATAACTGGTGAGTCTAAGACCTCCCCTTACTTTGCAACATTGTTGCTAGCACACTGAACCAGGGATTTTCACTACCTTGCCATGCACAGGCCCTTAACTCCCTTACAGGAGACTTTGTTACCTTACACTCCCCTTCTTTAGCTCCCTACTTATAATTAGTAGCTAAAGAAGAGCTTTATATACAACTGAGTCTGACTTTTTGACACATTTCATTTGATAAAAGTACAATAGATATCGGCACCAATTGACTCCCAAAAGGAACTGTAAGCATAAAATGTCTTCACTTGATATATAAACACTAGTGATTCCAGTGTAAGTAAGCTGACTTAGTCCGCTTCTTCACCACTCACCTCCACTTCAGGGTGTAAACGTCAGTGTGACCGTGCTCCAGAAATATGGCCTTACCTCTTATAGGCTTCAGAGCTCACCAACACCATGGTACCATTTTCCGCTGATGTGTTCCTTAATGTGGACCGCAGACCAAACTGCTCCGCTAAGCTTAGCTCCGTCTTCCAGCCTCGAGGGTTTTCGGCGTCTGACGTCACTGTCTCTCCCCAGTACTCCAATTCTCGTGAGAGGTGAGTGGACTATGCTTGCAGGAATAATCACCTGTAACTCCGTGCAATTCCTTCGTTTCAATTAACATGTGGCAAGAAAGGGTTTCAAGGATGCACTGATAGTCGGTAGAATATGCAGAAAGTTTTATTTGAAGAAAACATTAAAAGTTCATCAGTGAACAAAACTAATTCCCTAGACAAGTGAGAGGTGCTTGTTTTTTTTTTACCCAAGGTTCACAAATCCTTGGTGGAGGTGAAGGGCAGACCCATCATCAGCGGGATAGGTTCTTTGATAGAACCATTATCAAAATGGCTGGATGAAATCCTACAACCGCTGGTGAGGATACTGCCCAGTCACCTTTATGATACAAAACAGTTGTTGACGTAGATGGAACAGTTACAGTGGCACAATGAGTATGGGTGGCTCACAATAGATGTCACCTCACTGTATTCGTCCATCCCCCACAACAAGGGTTTGGAAGCACTAAGTTTTTTCCTGGAAAGGTACACTACATATGAGCAGGGATTTCGTTCTTATATATTGCAAGTCACCCACTTTTTGCTTACCCATAACATGTTTCTCTTTGAAGGTGTCCATTACTTGCAGAGATGTGGGACAGCTATGGGGGCCAAGTTTGCCCCCTCCTATGCCAACCTGTTCATGGGTTGGTGGGAGCTGTCCCACATCTATGCATGTGATGGGCGCTGGAAAAAGAGAATCGTTTACTACAAACGCTATATAGATGACCTGTTGGTCATCTGGAAAGGCAGTGAGACAGAAGCAATTGATTTTGTCAAGGTCTTAAACAACAATGACGTAGGAATAAAGTTTACACATGATTTCAGTATAGATAATATTAATTATTTGGATGTGAACTTGTCAGGTACGGACCAAGGACGAATTATAACTAAGATATACAGGAAACCCATAGCAGGGAATTCTCTTCTCCACGCTCAGAGCAGCCATCCCAAAAGGGTATTTAGGTCTGTCCTCAATGGGCAGTCCATAAGGCTAAAAAGGAACTGTACTTTGAATACAGAATTTGAAAGACAGGCTCTGGATCTGGAGAGGAGATTTCTCACTAGGGGTTACAAACAGAAGGAGATTACAGCGTCCAGAGAGAGAATTGCGAAGATGGATAGGAAGGATCTATTAAAGGTAAAAAAGAAAACTGACACTAGATTTGAAGGTGTGACATTTATAACTCAGTATAGCCAACAATATCACAACATCTGCAATATATTAAGAAAACATTTTCCAATGCTCAAGGCAGATGATGGCCTAGTTGATGTCATACCTAAAGGCTGCAGATATGCCTTCAGAAAAGGGAGAAGCATAGGCAATATATTAGCACCTACTCAGCTTAGGTCAGAAAAACAAACTGAAACTTCATCATGGCTCAGATTCAAGGGCACATACAGGTGTAGTTACACACAGTGCACAGCTTGTATGTACTTACAACACGGTAATGGCTTTTCAAGTACAGCAACAGGAGAGCAATTTGAACATCTCTCTTGTTTAAATTGTAGAACTTCTTATGCTGTTTATCTCCTGACTTGTATTGAATGTGGAATTCAATACACAGGACTCACAACAAGAGAAACAAGAGAAAGGATAAGGGAACATCTTACTAACATAAAGGCAGGCAAACTAACTACACCGCTAGTGCAGCATTTTAAAGAGAGACATAATAGCAGTCCCCAGTCACTGAAATGGACCTTAGTTGAGCTAGTAAGATGTAAGTCAAGAGGAGGGGATAGAGACAAATTATTATCCAAAAGAGAGGCATACTGGATACACAGGCTAAAAACAAGGGTTCCTTATAGATTAAATTCAGAGTTTGATTTCATCAATTTTTGGGAGTGAGAACCTTTGTACCTGTGTATCCAGTATCCTGATGGTTATTATTATCATTATTATTGTTGTCTATTATTATTATTATCGGTTATTTGTAGAGCGCCAACAGATTCCGCAGCGTCTATCTGACATTGAAATCCCCTTTTCAATCTTTGCACTTACGGAGTATCCTATGATTATTATTTTTTATTATCTTAGTGTAATTTTTGAAATTTTGAGATTATGGCATAATTGATAGCCACATGAATTTACAATATGGTTGATAACCTTTTTCCCTCTTCTCCTGTAAATCATAAGATTGGATTGAATCCTCTATATATGTTTTCACATTAATTGGGAATTGATCAAATTTAGGTTTTATTAAGAGAACGAATATTTAGTATAAGATTAATTTAGCCTCTCCTTTCTTTTTGTATGTATCAATTCTGTAATGCATTTAAATGTATTGAAATGTTGTAATCAATGTTACACTTAGCATGTACATAAATTTGAGACTTTAAACTGTTAATGTAAGTAAATGGGAAATTCTTGGCAATATTTAGTGAGTATTATAGTCTTAAGCCTCTATGTGGACAATTTGAGTATAATAATTATAATGTGTCCATGTATGCAACATAGAATTTAGACTTCAATGGGTGTACTTTGTTCCGCCCCAGGTAAAATAAGGGTGTAACTGTTTTAACCTATTAGCTGGCTTTAACTGATATTTAAGGATCATTAGAGCAAGTGACTGCAGCTACGATTACGGCCTTTGGAGCCGAAACGCGTCAGCAAGCCGTCCTTGGGGTGGAACAAGCACCTCTCACTTGTCTAGGGAATGAGTTTTGTTCACTGATACACTTTTAATGTTTTCTTCAAATAAAACTTTCTGCATATTCTACCGACTACCAGTGCATCCTTGAAACCCTTTCTTGCCACATTTCATTTGATGTTTAACTCTAAATTTAGAGTATTCTTTCTAAAAACAAACTAAAGTCTGACTGTCTGAAGAGATGACTTGCCGCCTCCGGTTCGGGCCGGCAGCCCGCCAGTTCCTTCACTTGCCACTTAAGACCCACCTCGCCCAGTCAGTGCCAGTGCTGCCACAAACTCGAACACAAACTGCTATGTGCGCCTCAGACAGCCTCAGTCTCATCCTGCTGCAATACCGCGGCTGCCGCCTCAAATGCGCAGTTAAAATTGTGTGCACATGGCGTGCTGCATGTGGGTGGGTGGGTGGAGCTTCAGCTGAGCAGCCACCAGCCTGGAGTCACTCAGGAAACAAGGAGGTGATCATCATAATATGTGGACCGGATTCAGGATTTATACACAGTCACCCGGTCCACATATTGCAGGGCAGCAGTACAGCACTCTAGTCTGCCAGTGCCAAGCCTTTAAGTCAGCCTGAGCCTGGGGTCTGGAGCCAGTGTATTTTCAGGCTGGCTGAACTTATTATGATGGCCACACGCACTAAGTTAAAATTAGTGTAAAAACTATTTTTCTTCCTTTTGCCTCACCTGCCAAGTGGAGGGGGCACAGCATTTCATTTGGATGGGCATTGCCCCCCAATGCCCCCCCTTGGAGCCTACCCTGATGCACATATTAACACATTAATACATATGTATATATTCATATACATAAATATTTCCAGGGAACACACAGTTCCTATAGGTCGCAATGTAAAGGCATTTTTCAGTACCATTTTCTTTCTAACCCAAGAAGCAGAATCGAGTTTGTACTCACAAGTTAGCATTTATTTCTAATTGTAATGCTTGTAGTGTCAGTCTACATAAAATAATTTGTAAGAACTAGTTTATGCTAAGAAACTCTATGCCTGAAGTTGAGGAATTTCAACATCTTCCATTTCTGCTTTTTGTAAGGGTAACACACTAGGTAGACAATTAGTTAGGGCTAGATGTATGTGTTGAAACCCATACAGAGTGTTGAAACCCATACAGAGTGGTACCTTTTCATGTCTTAATTATTCCCATTATACCAGTATCATAAAGGGTGATAGTATAAGTCATCCCTTTTCTGGTAAAAAAATTGCTACAAAAGGGCACTTTACATACATGTCAGTCCACCTATGTGGTTTATGCGCTCAAATGACCATGTGGCCTAATTTATGTGGAGGAGACCTCCCAACAGATAAAAGTTTGCATGACTCAACATAAGTCGACGATTTGTAATTCTAAAATGAGAAACTTACCAGTCCCACCAAGTGAATCAACTTCGCTTTATGGTGTTAGACCATGTCCCTAAGGGGAACATAGTTTTTTTTTTATAGAGGTAAAATGTTATTGAGGAAGGAGGCCATGAGGATACATAGGCTTAATGCCTTGTTTCCTAAGGACCTAAACAGAGATTATAATTCATCTAATCTTTTGTGAATATAAAATTCTGGTTTTCGGGTGAGCCAATGTCAAAAGGCATATATATGTGTAGCCACCAATCAGCAGCTAGATCACAGTAGTGCATTGCTGCACCTGAGTTTACATAGGTATACTGATCAATAAAGGATTCCAAGAGAATGGAGCAAATTTAATAATAAAAGTAAATTGGAATATTTTTAAATCTGTGTGTTCTGATTCATGATAGTTTAATTTTGACTTTATTGTCCTTTTAATGTGCACATTTCTGATGCAGATCTGCATACATTAGGAATATACCAGCATTTCTGTGTTTAAGTTACAATTTAAATTTTGGAATTAACATATATTTTATTATTACAAAACACAGCTGACATAAAGTACTTAAGACACGTGTACATTCCTGAATTCTTATGAGCCTACCTAGTTTTACTGTCCTAGAGACACGTGCACATTCCTGAGTTCTTATGAGACTACCTAGTTTTACTCTTCAATAAAAGATGCCAAGAGAACAAAGCAAATTTGGAAACAGAAGTAAATTGGAAGTTGTTTAAAATGGCATGCTCTTTTGGAATCATGAAAGTTTAATTTTGACTTTACTGTCCCTTTAAGCATAGTAAAACAACTCTGCAGTATTCTCATTATGAATTTTCTCCCTTTTCATATAATTTATACTTTAAGTGTGGATTTTCCAGTGCTGAATAATAAAAGAGCACATGGCAGGTTTTGCAAGCCTAACCTTCCCATATATTTCTCCCTAATATGTGGTTTTCTATTTTATCTGTTCTACTGAAATCAAACAATGGAGATTTTGTTAACAAAAAAAGAGTGGCAAATCCTGTCATCCCCAGACTCAAGTCTAGATTGGCTTCTCCAAATAAGGAAAGTGGTGAGTGTAGTTTGACCATTAAAAAACAGCTGCAGCAAACACGGTATTAATATGTTCTAATATAGTTCAGAGTATGTTAATCTATTGGACGTCTGCAGAAAAAAAGTTGTAATTACAAAGCAAGTAGTATGGGGGTAGGTCAAAGTTGGAGTGCCAGCAAATTTGTTAGAGTTACCTTGGGAACTTGTGCCATATGTTGGCCACTCATGCTTTAAGGGATTGTGGGATTTTATGAGCTAAATAATTCAAATCACTGTCTGCCACTTATTCTAAATTTGAATAAAACAACACTGTAGATCTGAGTTTGACCCCAGAGGTCATTACATGCTGTGCTTCTAACAACACAGTAAATCAGTACAGGCTCTTAATTAAAAGAAAATAATTGACTTTTATTCGAACGAGTCCCCAACAAACTAACATTTCAAGCCACGGAAGAAGACCCTGTTGTGTAAATGTATATTTCTTAAAAGGACCTTAAATACTTATTTTGGCGCAATTCTAGACTTAATAAATTATCCATCTTATGGATTTCATGTTATATATCAGCAAAACATTTTTTGATTGTAGATATGTATCAGAGAATAGACTAATATGTCTCTGTTGTCTATTTAAATAAAAAAGAAAGTAAAGTGGGCACTTTAAATAGTGTTTTGGAAGATTATTGCCAATTTAAGCATACACACTCTAAAATATCTATTTTAGGGGGAGTCCATGCAGGTTATTACTCCTGCTGAAAATGTCTCAAATGCATATAAATTCAAACTTTCCCAGTGGGTGAGGCTTAGGGGGGAAAATACATAGATAAGAGTGACTGAAAAGAAACAGAAAGTATCACGAGGAAATTTCTGAGAAATGAAAACAGAAAGCAGAGCCAAAATGCAATGAGTCACATACACACACACACTTACTCTATGAGGAATGTGTTGCAATATAAACTTTTAACTTTGTAAAAATAATCACTTAATATATTTACTGATCTATAACCATATACACCACTAAACAGTCATTTGAAATGGCTGCTTTTTCCTGTTGAAATCAACACCTATACTGAAAATAGGAATACTGCTGTATTCAATGCAAACAAGAGGCAGCAGCTGTATTCATCATCTAAATGGGGGGGGGTATAGGTACTAAAATGCAATTTTTTTTAAGTGGTCTAAGTATTTGCCTTTGTTTACAGACATTAATATATGATAAGGAGTCATTTGTGTATAGAAAATGATACAGAATGTAGTCAATATGGCTGATGTATATGGATGTATTTATTGGTTCGCTTCACGTTTTAGTAATTTCTAGAATCACAGCTTCACTTATACAGAATTCCCCACCTCTGGATGTGCTTTGTACCCGGCTGTGTTTAGCTCTGACCACATACTTACTGCTTTAATGTCGTATGTCACGAAATGTATTTTATTATGTTATTTTCTGTGTAGA
Source organism: Bombina bombina (assembly GCF_027579735.1). Classification (NCBI taxonomy): domain Eukaryota; kingdom Metazoa; phylum Chordata; class Amphibia; order Anura; family Bombinatoridae; genus Bombina; species Bombina bombina. The sequence goes on along the minus strand of NC_069504.1, from coordinate 700,242,777 downwards.
ATGTAGGAGAATATTCTAGAGCTTTGTAGTAAATGGTTAGTTAGTTAGTTACTGCCTGCTGTATTTGAACGTGTTATTTACACTAAAGGGACATAAAGCCCTAAACATTTTTTTTTTCATGATTCAGATAGAGCATACAATCTTCTTGTTATCCTTTGCTGGAAAGCATATCTAGGTAGCTTTAGGAGCTGGAAGCTAGCTCCTGATTGGCGGCTGCACATATATAACTAGTATCATTGGCTTAATGTTCAGCTAACTCCCATTAGTGCATTGCTACTCCTTCAATAAAGGATACAAAAAGAATGAAGCAACATTTGTGATAGTAAATTGTAAAGTTGTTGAAAATTGTTAGCTCTATCTGCATCATGAAATAAACAAATTTGGGTTTCATGTCCCTTTAACCTATTTGCCATTTAAGGAAGAAATAAAATACTTTACTTATATCTTTGTGTCTGGGAAATTCCTGAAAAAAGAGAAAGGCAATATAGGGAGTCTGCTCTTTCTGCAAGCTCAGGCAATTGTTTTATTTAGTTTGTTTCCCTTTTCTTCAAATAAGTACAAAAGTACAGTTCATCAGCCAGTGGACATATTCAACAGAATACAGAAGGCAGCAGAACAATTAAATCATTGTCTAAACATTACAGTACCACAAGCTTTTCACTTTATCATCAGTGTATTCCTAGCCAAATCTTAAAATAAAACATAAGGAATATCATATCCACAAACATATTTTAACTAATTAATTTATACATATACATAAAAAGCTTATTATTACCTCTCTTGTAAAGACTCATAACACAGCCATTCTCCTCTTAAATTAGCTTCCATAATACATTTAGAATTCTTCAATGGATTAATAATTTGACTTTGCAGACGCCTCTCAAGAGAAGCTAACCATACTGCCCACATATTAAAATATTTTTGAATCCTGGGGCCCGATCCGATATGCAGCGTCGCCCGCAAAAGCCAGCGACGCCAAATATTGCGCAGGTTTGGTATCCTATATACGGCATAACATAGAAGTTACGCTCGTATATTTCACCCTTCGGCAGTAGTTTTTTGGCCCATAGACTGGTATACCAAACCCGCGCAGTTTGGTATCCAATATACAGCGTAAGGACTTACGTGGCGAAAATGGAGAAATCTTACTCCATTTTTACCTCGTCACAAAATGCAGGCGTAGTAAGCCTTATGCTTAGTATTGGAGTCACTGACCATTATTTGGATTAAACAACCCATTTCTAGACATGCTCTTCAGAGAACAGACTCTACTCTATCCATAGGGCTTATAAATTATGTAATGTCCTCTGAAGGGATAGGAATGAGTGAACTAACATAGAAATTGTCCCATCGATCTTTGGAATAATTTCCCAAATGTCTATACTAGAAACTGGTAAAGGAAACCCTTTTTAATCCCTGAGGATGCATACCAAAATGTGATCTAAGCATGGTCCTATTTTTATTTATCTCAGTAATCACATCTGGAACAGGAAAAACCAATGGAACTTAATAGAAGTTTAAACATAAAATCCAATTGTTGGGGTGGATCATACATCAGAAGGCTTTGAATCTTGTACTGTTTAATTTACTTCTATTAATGCATTTACTTTTGTTCTCTTGGTATCCTTTGTTGGTTAGGTTGGTTCAGAAGCTGCAATGTACAACTGGGAGATAGCTGATGATTGGTGGCTGCAGACTTACCTCTTGTCTTCAGCTCTCCAGATGTGTTCAGCTAGCTCCTGGTAGAGCAGTGTTGCTCTAGAGCTGATTTTAACTATCTATACCATTCCTTTGTAGGGGTCAAACACAGTTATATGCAAGCAGCAGTACAATAATAAAATATTCTAAAACATAGCATTTTCATTTTGCATTTACATGACCCTGTAAGTTAAAACTGTTTATTTTGATTACGAAACTAAAATAAAGCTAATCTTTGTGCAATACTGATAAAGATATGGGAGTTTTGATAATCAGCAGCAGCAGCCAGTGACTTGCCATCTGCCAACACTATAAGTATAAAATAAGCAGACGTGTTTGTCCTCAGTAAAGAAACAGACAAGAAATGTTAGTTAAAATTATCAGTTGTTCTTAGCAGCTCATGCTAATTGACTTTTAGCCACATTTATCAAAACTCATTAGTTCACATAGGTCCCAGACTTCTTTTATTTTGGTCATATTTATATACTATATAGTAATTTGGTATAAATGGCTATATACGTTTTATGAAAATCCGGTTCACGTAATATTTGTATTGTTTTGATAATCTCTCGACGCCTCCACATGCTAAAGAACAGACCCATTTGGGGGTCTATCAATACACATAATTAGATATTAAGACAGTACAGACACAGACTTGTGCACATATAAGGGCCGATGTATCAAGGGCCGAATGGCCCCTGATGCCCCTGTTTCCGCACAAGCCTTCAGGCTCGTCGGAAACAGCAGTTAAAAACAGAGGTCTTAAGACCGCTTCTCCTTAACTGGTCCGCTGCCTCTGAGGCTCTGGACATCAATTGGCCGATCCTATAAGATCGGGCTGATTGACACCCCCTGCTAGCGGCATACAGGCATTGCTCAAGCAGTTCACTAGAACTGCTTGCGCAACCTTTAATGCCAACAACGTATGCTGTCGGCATTCAGAGATGTCTGGTGGACATGATACGCTACAGCATATCATGTCTGCCAGACAATGATAATTCAGCCCCATAGTTCTGCATAACAGAAGTCTCTCTCTCTTTCTCTCCTCTCTACAGCTCTCTATCACCACTCTCCCTTAAAGTGAAAGTAAATACCATGCTATTTTTTTATAAATCGTTTAGTTGTGTGTAATGAAAAAACATTGCATTATACTTTCATCATTATTTATTTTCCCCCTTTTCACATAATTTAGCTTTTAATATTGTTGATTTTCAAATTCTCTGAGCTTGAAATCCACCCTTCCAACTTCCCATGGATAACCCTTCTACATATCTGTTCCTTATCAGATTTTAACTGATAACAACTGCAAAACAATGTACTTTATACTAAATTTATGATTGTGCCTAGTCTTGTTGTCTGCAGACAAAAGCCCAGATTGGCTCCTTCAAATAAGGAAAATGGTGGGTGTAGTTTGGCTATAGAAAAAAAAGCAATAAAAAATATATAAAAAATAAAAATAGAAAAATAGTTAAAACTTGGCTGATATGTTATTCTATAATATCTTCTAATTACAAGGTGTTTCTGTCCCTTTAATTGTCATTATTTTCTATAATCCTCCTCTGGTGATAATTGGCTAAAATTCTTACCGCTGATATAATTTATGAACTAGATCACCACTCCTAATTTCTAGGGACGACTTCCTTAAGCACCTTTTATCTCACACCTTGACTCTGAACAAGTTGGAGACCAAAACTGGATCCCTGCACCTCCGGAGGATGCTCTAAGATCCTCGGAGATAAATGCATATAATGATATTGACTATAATATGAAGCATTTGACTATAAGGTCCTGTTCCTGCTGAACAGCCAGAGCTCGTAAATTTACTTTCTTATCAGTTAATCTAGCAGAGGAATTTACAGACACTGCAAAAGTCCTTTATATGCAGAGAGAAGATGTCATTTTTTTCTCTCTACTAGTTGCCGATGAATCAGTTCAACTAAGGTAATTCCACTGGATACTTATTTTGTTACCTGTGGGAAGGAGCCACTATGCCTGGACTACATAAATATACAACATGTGGCGTTGTATTTGTGTCTGGGTTAACTATAGGCCCTTGTTTATGGTTTTAGTGATTGAACTGACTAGATCAGATATTATTACAGCTTTTGTTAACCTGGATGGTTCTTCCCTCCTGGGTTATAGCTGTTGTGGAATCAGCCTCCCTTACCTCTACATACTAATGTAGTTAGCCTTTTTGTATTTAATTACTTGTATATATCGCTTTACAGCTCTTCACTTTACGGCGCTTTACTAATACAGCGCTAATATGGCGTTGAAGTTCAACCTCCAAGGATTTTGATACAGTACTGTACTCATTGTGAGATTGCAAGAAAGGTGACTACCACCATTTTCTAAAGCTCAGTTCGGATTGTAGTGCAATCTGTGGGGCCTATCTATCAGGGAGCTTGAAGGCCCGTGTTTCTGGCGAGTCTTCAGACTCACCAGAAACACAAGTTATGGAGCAGCGGTCTAAAGACCACTGCTCCATAACCCTGTCCGCCTGCTCTGATGAGGCGGACAGGAATCGCCGGAATTCAACCAGATTGAGTACGATTGGGTTGATTGATACCACCCTGCTGGCGGCCGATTGGCCACGAATCTACAGGGGGCAGCGTTGCACCAGCAGCTCTTGTGAGCTGCTGGTGCAATGCTGAATACGGAGAGCGTATTGCTCTCCGCATTCAGCGGTCTGTCGGACCTGATCCGCAGTGTCGGATCAGGTCTAACAGACATATGATAAATAGGCCTCTGTGTCTCAGTGTTGTAGTCTGACAAAAAAACAGTAATTGTCACTATTTTGCAGGTACTGTACAGTTTTTATTGAATACTAATTGAATACTGTGCTGTGCTAGTGTTAAGCTAAACTTGGCACTATTGCACACCTAATATATGTTAGTTCAAACATATTTTCAAGTTTTTAAACACACTGGCAAGCGAAAAGAAAGCTAAAACCACATTGTTTCACTTTAAGGTGGTTTTCCAGTGGGGCTCCAGTCCCTAACCCGCTGTATGAGTGAGGTATAACTAACTGTATCTACTAATGTGGACTCTAGTGTATATGGTTACTTAAGGTATGTTACTTTACTTACATGATGGTACTAATCTAGTTTACCTGTACCTGTCTCCTTATATATCTCAGGTAGTCTTTATGTGTAGAGACAATGGGGTTGATTTATGAAGCAGCGGATGCTGCTTCCGACTCACTCCGCTTCAGGTCCGCCTGAAGCGGAAGTTAAGAAGCAGCGGTCCTAACAAGAGAAAAGAAGTGCCGCTACAGAAAAAAACAACCGTTGGTGTCTGTAAGAAACAGGGGTAAGCAGATCCCAGCCAGATACTGGGCAGTGTGGAGCCAGCAAAAGGATAGCAGTGGACAACCGCGAGTAGCTAGAGAAAAATATGAAGGCTACTGAGCAACAGTCAAAAAAGGCTTTAATAAAATAAAAACATACAGGACACATGTCACAAACAAAAGGACTCAGCTATCTTACACGTTTTGCGCCGTTGGGCGCTTACTCATAGATACTGAGCACAAGTAAAACCGCTGTTACATTTAAAGGCTGCATGACCAATCAAACAGTCCATAAATTACGTGATAATAGTTGTCATACTAGCAAATACGTGTGCATTGGTATACAAGCCCTTAAAAATGCAACAACGTCTAAAATCAGAATAAACATTACTTGCAATGATAACAAAAAGGCACACATAATATGATCGTTAATAATGATGAAATAAAACAAATGATACTACAACAATATACTGTACATTATATATTAAGAAATGTTCTAATATACTACCGTCTCTACGTTTTGATGTTTGATTCAATTAGGTTATTCTAGTGTAGCAATAATAATAATGTTATTACAATTTTAACAATTTTAGCAGTGCATCACGGATTCATTTCCTAATTAGAATGTCAGAGCCAGTAAACATATCAATTTTATACACTAACTCGCATTTTTGGTCCAAGTGAAGCATTATGTAAAACACACTCCCAAACTTAATTATAACTGTAACTAAAAAAAAAAATAATAAAAATAATATTAATAACTTATAATTCATTATAGGATGAAAATCACTAACAAATGGTCTAAAAAGCTACACCATACCCCATATTAAATCCTAATACATGTATATGTATGATGTCTCTAGCAAGATTTATTCTACATAGTACCTCATATCCCACTCCAAGTTCATACCAGACGGTGATTTCGTTCTTAACTTATAGATCCAAAAAAGTTCTTTTTTTTTTGTCAAGAATCTTAACTAGATCACCGCCTCTCAGAGGGATCCTAGCTAGGTCAATCATTTTTCACTATCTTCCCAAGACACATAGGAGCCTTTTGTTTCCCCCAGGGCGCCCAATTATTTTGGGCATAGACTCACTTTTGGAACCTATGTCCGAGTGGATTGATAATATCCTACAACCCATAGTGAAAAACTTGTACAGCTATTTTAGAGATTTGAGCAATCTCTTCGACATTTTGAGGGATTTTGACTGGCAGGAGGGATATAAGTGGGTAGTAGTTGACGCTGTTTCACTTTATTCTTCAATACCTCATGTACATGGGTGTCGGGCTTTGGAGTTTTTCATGACTAAGGAAACTACTTATAGTGATGAAGTAAAACAATACATATTAGATTTTGTGAAGTTCTTACTTACCCACAATTATTTTATGTTTGATTCTGAGTTTTATTTACAAAGCCAAGGTACAGCGTTGGGGGTGAAATTCGCCCCCTCTTATGCAAATCTGTTTGTGGGTGGGAGCTCCACTACATCTATGATATCAATGAGATTTTCAGGTCTATTGCTATGAATACGGCGTAAAGCCAAAACACATAAGCCGGTCCAGCTTACACCTACTCACCTTCCATGCCGATTTCCTTTTGCTTGTTCACTTTTTAAATAATCGTATTAAAATTGGATGTTTTATTTTTACATTGGGCGTCAGCACCTCCTTTTCTTAACATGTATATTCACCAGCTACTCAGCTGAACGCCATTGGGTTTAACCCCTACGCTTACCTATACTCGCCTCAGTGCCTATTACAGCATACGTTAATGTGTGCACAGCTTCAGAGACTGATAGCGTATAGAGGGAGACGCTGGTGGTGAAAAAGTGACTTGCCATCTGCCAACACTATAAGTATAAAATAAACAGACGTGTTTGTCCTCAGTAAAGAAACAGACAAGAAATGTTAGTTAAAATTATCAGTTGTTCTTAGCAGCTCATGCTAATTGACTTTTAGCCACATTTATCAAAACTCATTAGTTCACATAGGTCCCAGACTTCTTTTATTTTGGTCATATTTATATACTATATAGTAATTTGGTATAAATGGCTATATACGTTTTATGAAAATCCGGTTCACGTAATGTTTGTATTGTTTTGATAATCTCTCGACGCCTCCACATGCTAAAGAACAGACCCATTTGGGGGTCTATCAATACACATAATTAGATATTAAGACAGTACAGACACAGACTTGTGCACATATAAGGGCCGATGTATCAAGGGCCGAATGGCCCCTGATGCCCCTGTTTCCGCACAAGCCTTCAGGCTCGTCGGAAACAGCAGTTAAAAACAGAGGTCTTAAGACCGCTTCTCCTTAACTGGTCCGCTGCCTCTGAGGCTCTGGACATCAATTGGCCGATCCTATAAGATCGGGCTGATTGACACCCCCTGCTAGCGGCATACAGGCATTGCTCAAGCAGTTCACTAGAACTGCTTGCGCAACCTTTAATGCCAACAACGTATGCTGTCGGCATTCAGAGATGTCTGGTGGACATGATACGCTACAGCATATCATGTCTGCCAGACAATGATAATTCAGCCCCATAGTTCTGCATAACAGAAGTCTCTCTCTCTTTCTCTCCTCTCTACAGCTCTCTATCACCACTCTCCCTTAAAGTGAAAGTAAATACCATGCTATTTTTTTATAAATCGTTTAGTTGTGTGTAATGAAAAAACATTGCATTATACTTTCATCATTATTTATTTTCCCCCTTTTCACATAATTTAGCTTTTAATATTGTTGATTTTCAAATTCTCTGAGCTTGAAATCCACCCTTCCAACTTCCCATGGATAACCCTTCTACATATCTGTTCCTTATCAGATTTTAACTGATAACAACTGCAAAACAATGTACTTTATACTAAATTTATGATTGTGCCTAGTCTTGTTGTCTGCAGACAAAAGCCCAGATTGGCTCCTTCAAATAAGGAAAATGGTGGGTGTAGTTTGGCTATAGAAAAAAAAGCAATAAAAAATATATAAAAAATAAAAATAAAAAAATAGTTAAAACTTGGCTGATATGTTATTCTATAATATCTTCTAATTACAAGGTGTTTCTGTCCCTTTAATTGTCATTATTTTCTATAATCCTCCTCTGGTGATAATTGGCTAAAATTCTTACCGCTGATATAATTTATGAACTAGATCACCACTCCTAATTTCTAGGGACGACTTCCTTAAGCACCTTTTATCTCACACCTTGACTCTGAACAAGTTGGAGACCAAAATTGGATCCCTGCACCTCCGAAGGATGCTCTAAGATCCTCGGAGATAAATGCATATAATGATATTGACTATAATATGAAGCATTTGACTATAAGGTCCTGTTCCTGCTGAACAGCCAGAGCTTGTAAATTTACTTTCGTATCAGTTAATCTAGCAGAGGAATTTACAGACACTGCAAAAGTCCTTTATATGCAGAGAGAAGATGTCATTTTTTTCTCTCTACTAGTTGCCGATGAATCAGTTCAACTAAGGTAATTCCACTGGATACTTATTTTGTTACCTGTGGGAAGGAGCCACTATGCCTGGACTACATAAATATACAACATGTGGCGTTGTATTTGTGTCTGGGTTAACTATAGGCCCTTGTTTATGGTTTTAGTGATTGAACTGACTAGATCAGATATTATTACAGCTTTTGTTAACCTGGATGGTTCTTCCCTCCTGGGTTATAGCTGTTGTGGAATCAGCCTCCCTTACCTCTACATACTAATGTAGTTAGCCTTTTTGTATTTAATTACTTGTATATATCGCTTTACAGCTCTTCACTTTACGGCGCTTTACTAATACAGCGCTAATATGGCGTTGAAGTTCAACCTCCAAGGATTTTGATACAGTACTGTACTCATTGTGAGATTGCAAGAAAGGTGACTACCACCATTTTCTAAAGCTCAGTTCGGATTGTAGTGCAATCTGTGGGGCCTATATATCAGGGAGCTTGAAGGCCCGTGTTTCTGGCGAGTCTTCAGACTCACCAGAAACACAAGTTATGGAGCAGCGGTCTAAAGACCACTGCTCCATAACCCTGTCCGCCTGCTCTGATGAGGCGGACAGGAATCGCCGGAATTCAACCAGATTGAGTACGATTGGGTTGATTGATACCACCCTGCTGGCGGCCGATTGGCCACGAATCTACAGGGGGCAGCGTTGCACCAGCAGCTCTTGTGAGCTGCTGGTGCAATGCTGAATACGGAGAGCGTATTGCTCTCCGCATTCAGTGGTCTGTCGGACCTGATCTGCAGTGTCGGATCAGGTCTAACAGACATATGATAAATAGGCCTCTGTGTCTCAGTGTTGTAGTCTGACAAAAAAACAGAAATTGTCACTATTTTGCAGGTACTGTACAGTTTTTATTGAATACTAATTGAATACTGTGCTGTGCTAGTGTTAAGCTAAACTTGGCACTATTGCACACCTAATATATGTTAGTTCAAACATATTTTCAAGTTTTTAAACACACTGGCAAGCGAAAAGAAAGCTAAAACCACATTGTTTCACTTTAAGGTGGTTTTCCAGTGGGGCTCCAGTCCCTAACCCGCTGTATGAGTGAGGTATAACTAACTGTATCTACTAATGTGGACTCTAGTGTATATGGTTACTTAAGGTATGTTACTTTACTTACATGATGGTACTAATCTAGTTTACCTGTACCTGTCTCCTTATATATCTCAGGTAGTCTTTATGTGTAGAGACAATAGGGTTGATTTATGAAGCAGCGGATGCTGCTTCCGACTCACTCCGCTTCAGGTCCGCCTGAAGCGGAAGTTAAGAAGCAGCGGTCCTAACAAGAGAAAAGAAGTGCCGCTACAGAAAAAAACAACCGTTGGTGTCTGTAAGAAACAGGGGTAAGCAGATCCCAGCCAGATACTGGGCAGTGTGGAGCCAGCAAAAGGATAGCAGTGGACAACCGCGAGTAGCTAGAGAAAAATATGAAGGCTACTGAGCAACAGTCAAAAAAGGCTTTAATAAAATAAAAACATACAGGACACATGTCACAAACAAAAGGACTCAGCTATCTTACACGTTTTGCGCCGTTGGGCGCTTACTCATAGATACTGAGCACAAGTAAAACCGCTGTTACATTTAAAGGCTGCATGACCAATCAAACAGTCCATAAATTACGTGATAATAGTTGTCATACTAGCAAATACGTGTGCATTGGTATACAAGCCCTTAAAAATGCAACAACGTCTAAAATCAGAATAAACATTACTTGCAATGATAACAAAAAGGCACACATAATATGATCGTTAATAATGATGAAATAAAACAAATGATACTACAACAATATACTGTACATTATATATTAAGAAATGTTCTAATATACTACCGTCTCTACGTTTTGATGTTTGATTCAATTAGGTTATTCTAGTGTAGCAATAATAATAATGTTATTACAATTTTAACAATTTTAGCAGTGCATCACGGATTCATTTCCTAATTAGAATGTCAGAGCCAGTAAACATATCAATTTTATACACTAACTCGCATTTTTGGTCCAAGTGAAGCATTATGTAAAACACACTCCCAAACTTAATTATAACTGTAACTAAAAAAAAAAATAATAAAAATAATATTAATAACTTATAATTCATTATAGGATGAAAATCACTAAGAAATGGTCTAAAAAGCTACACCATACCCCATATTAAATCCTAATACATGTATATGTATGATGTCTCTAGCAAGATTTATTCTACATAGTACCTCATATCCCACTCCAAGTTCATACCAGACGGTGATTTCGTTCTTAACTTATAGATCCAAAAAAGTTCTTTTTTTTTTGTCAAGAATCTTAACTAGATCACCGCCTCTCAGAGGGATCCTAGCTAGGTCAATCATTTTTCACTATCTTCCCAAGACACATAGGAGCCTTTTGTTTCCCCCAGGGCGCCCGATTATTTTGGGCATAGACTCACTTTTGGAACCTATGTCCGAGTGGATTGATAATATCCTACAACCCATAGTGAAAAACTTGTACAGCTATTTTAGAGATTTGAGCCATCTCTTCGACATTTTGAGGGATTTTGACTGGCAGGAGGGATATAAATGGGTAGTAGTTGACGCTGTTTCACTTTATTCTTCAATACCTCATGTACATGGGTGTCGGGCTTTGGAGTTTTTCATGACTAAGGAAACTACTTATAGTGATGAAGTAAAACAATACATATTAGATTTTGTGAAGTTCTTACTTACCCACAATTATTTTATGTTTGATTCTGAGTTTTATTTACAAAGCCAAGGTACAGCGTTGGGGGTGAAATTCGCCCCCTCTTATGCAAATCTGTTTGTGGGTGGGAGCTCCACTACATCTATGATATCAATGAGATTTTCAGGTCTATTGCTATGAATACGGCGTAAAGCCAAAACACATAAGCCGGTCCAGCTTACACCTACTCACCTTCCATGCCGATTTCCTTTTGCTTGTTCACTTTTTAAATAATCGTATTAAAATTGGATGTTTTATTTTTACATTGGGCGTCAGCACCTCCTTTTCTTAACATGTATATTCACCAGCTACTCAGCTGAACGCCATTGGGTTTAACCCCTACGCTTACCTATACTCGCCTCAGTGCCTATTACAGCATACGTTAATGTGTGCACAGCTTCAGAGACTGATAGCGTATAGAGGGAGACGCTGGTGGTGAAAAAGCGATTCTCTCCACATTTATCTCCAATTCCTAAGAGGTCATTATACAAGGTATGCATCGTTACCCTATTATTGGTTTGGAATTGTCTGTTTAACACACCTTGCTTGAGATTTTAAAAAGGCATTGATTCCTACACTTATAATTTTGGGACTACCGCATTGTTCACTAAATCAACCCTCCCCTTTTTCTATTTAGATTTTCAGGTCCGACAACCTTCTGTACATGAGGTATATTAATGATTTTATTTTCATAGTTAAAGACACTTTTCCATTTGAGAATTTTTTAACCCACATCAATAATAATAATGATGATTTACAGGAGAATTGCACCATGATGGGGTTAATTTTTTGGATTTGCATTTATATGGAGATCTAGTGACACATACGATTATTTCTAGTACGTATAGAAAGGACACATTGGGTAACACTATACCACATGACACTTCCTGTCATCCAGGACACTTAGCAAGGTCTATCCCTAGAAGGCAATTTATTAGGCTAAGGCGTAAAGCAAGTACACTACAAAATTACATACAGGGAAGCCAGGAATTAATATTTAGGCTTAAAGCCAGAGGATATAATGAGAGGGCCTTACACGAAGCCTTTGAGGAAATAAAGGCTTGGAAGCCTAAGGATCATACAATTGGGTCCACAATATGTCATGCAAATAATATGGGTATAGGGAAGAAACAAAGTACTGGCATAGCCAAAGGGTACCTTGATGAAAACAGCATTGTTGTTTTTTCAACAGAATTTTCCTTACATTATAACACAATATGCAATATTATTAAGAAACATTTGAGTTTATTAAAAGGTGATGATATTTTACAAACATATGTAAAAAAAACTGTAAGTTTGTAGCTAGAAAACCACCTACCCTGGCCTCTAGACTTTCTCCCAGTTTGGTTGCCTCAAAAACAAAAGCTAAAACTTCATGGCTTAGAGGCAAAGGTAATTTCAGATCACATTTGACTAATTGCTTAACGTGTGATAATATGGATTTCACTAATAAGTTCACTAGTAATGTCACAGGCGAAAGATTCGACATTTAATTTTATGCGACTTGTCTTACTGACCATATAGTGTATTTGTTGGACTGTCAGCTATGTGGAGCACAGTATGTAGGTCAATCAACTAGGGACCTTAGATCCCGTGCCAGAGAACATCTGAGAGATGTGAAAAATTATAATAAGGATTCCGCTGTGGTTAAACATTTCAACCTTTTTGACTTTTCCAATATCCCTAATTTCAAAATAAAAATTATTGACCTAGCTAGGATCCCTCTGAGAGGCAGTGATCTAGTTAAGATTCTTGACAAAAAAGAACTTTTTTGGATCTATAAGTTAAGAACAAAATCACTGTCTGGTATGAACTTGGAGTGGGATATGAGGTACTATGAAGAATAAATCTTGCTAGAGACATTATACATATACATGTATTAGGATTTAATATGGGGTATGGTGTAGCTTTTTGGACCATTTGTTAGTGATTTTCGTCCAATAATGAATTATAAGTTATTACTATTATTATTATTAAAACATTTTTTAGTTACAGTTATAATTAAGTTTGGGAGTGTGTTATACATAATGCTTCACTTGGACCAAAAATGTGAGTTAGTGTATAAAATTGATATGTTTACTGGCTCTGACATTCTAATTGGGAAATGAATGCACTGCTTAAATTGTTAAAATTGTAATAACATTATTATTATTATTGCTACACTAGAATAACCTAATTTAATCAAACATCAAAACGTAAAGACGGTAGTGTATTAGAACATTTCTTAATATATAATGTACAGTATATTGTTGTAGTATGGTTTTTTATTTCATCATTATTAACGATCATATTATGTGTGCCTTTTTGCCATCACTGCAAGTAATGTTTATTCTGATTTTAGACGTTGGGCTTGTATACCAATGCACATGTATTTGCTAGTATGACAACTATTATCACGTCATTTATGGACTGTGTTTAATTGGTCATGCAGCTTTTAAATGTAACTGCGGTTTTACTTGTGCTCAGTATCTATGAGTAAGCGCCCAATGCCGCGAAACGTGTAAGATAGCTTTGCCCTTTTGTTTTTGACATGTGTCCTGTATGTTTTTAATGGATTAAAACCTTTTTTGACTGTTGCTCAGTAGCCTTCATATTTTTCTCAAGCAGCGGTCCTAAGACCGCTGCTCCTTAACTCGTCCACCACCTCTGAGGTGGCAGACAGCAATCAGCCCAATCGAATACGATCGGGTTGATTAACACCCCCTGCTAGCAGCCGATTGGCTGCGAATCTGCAGCGGGCGGTATTGCACCAGCAGTTCACCAGAACTGCTGGTGCAATGATAAATGCCGACAGCGTATGCTGTCTCATTTATCGATGTGCAGTGGACATGATCCGCTATATCAGATCCGCTCGCACCTACATAAATTGACCCCAATGTATATGCACATCATACTGCAGTATTCATATTGCCTATTAGACACTATATCTAAACGGTCAACAACTTCAGTTATCTCATAAAGGCTCCTAATATGTCCTTGTATAATAGGAAAATAGTACCTGTTACCTTACACTTATTGAGACGCAGCTTGAAGGGACGATCTGTTCTATTTTAGTCTCTTGATCAGATAATATCCCTGTTGTTTTCTGGCAATTTGTTTGTGCGGCATAACTATTAACGCAATCCCCATAGAAAGACCAGTGACATAACGTGGTACCTCACTGGTCCTTAAGGAGTTAAAATACTTTATTTCCTGTTAAAAAAAATCACAGACTGGGTAACCCCTTGGGTTTAAAATTTTGACTACAGTTATAGTTTTATTTTCTTCCACACATTTTCTATCCGCCTACGGTTTGGTACAATACTGTTTGGGTCATTATTCTTATTGCTTATTATATAGGATTCACATATTGTACTATTCAGTTTCCTGTTTTATCCTAAGTGCACATGCCTACCAAAAGTAATGTTAAAGCTAGTTAAGGGTCCAAACTTGGTCAGTATTTGCTCCCTAGCCCCTCATTATTCCTCATTCAGAAAGGTAATGCAGTTTGTGGGACCTAAAAGTAGCCTTTAATTATCAGTTGGAGGAAATCTTATTTCTGTGAGTAAAATTCAGTATTTTTTGTATCTAAAAAATATGGTTTTCTCTTTTTCCATCTTAGCTAAACTTGTATTAGTACAATTGTCAAACACAAAGAAGGCGGGCACAGAGGTAAAAGTCCAAAAGTTTATTGTAGAAAGTAACGCCAAAACTCAGTAAAATCAATAAGAAGAGTAGGACACAGCTTTACGCGTTTCAGCTCCACATCGCAGTAGATTGTATTTATTTGCATTGTATTATCTTTGGAATATGCAGTTTTTTTGTGTACTGTACTAGGCAAACCTCAATAAAAAAAAAAAACAATGCAAAAACTCTATGAGCCTGATTCTTTAAAGCTCTCTGGTCTGGGGATTGTTTTATATCCATGTTTACCTTGAGAACTGTGTATCTCATTAAGGGGAGTTCACTAAAATGCTTTATGTTAAGGAAAGACACTTACTTGACAGTATAATGCTCAGTAAAATTAGCTGATTAGGTCTCTCCATACCAGCAAGTTTTTGAGAATCGTGTCCTTAGTATGAATTTCAAATGAGTAGTAGATTTGTTTCCTACAAATTTTAGAGTTAATTTCATTTTCCTTCCCCTTGCATCATGTGATAGCCATCAGCCAATAACAAAATGCATATAAGTATATACTGTAAATTCTTGCAGATGTTCAGTTGGAGCTTGTGCCTCTGAAAAGGTGTATATAAAAAACAGATTGTGCACATTTTGATAATGGAAAGTTGTTTAATATTGTGTGCGCTATCTGAATCATGAAAGTTTAATTTTGACTTTAGTGTCCCTTTAAAGATATTATTTTCTCAGTGGAGCATGCCTGGAACCTACTTTTCACCAGTTGTGGTGTGTATGTTGGGCATCTAGACTTGGGCCACTTCCCAAGTGTTGTACTGTATTCCAAGTTAAGGATGTTACATTGATGTCCCTTATATGTAACCATTCATCTTGTTTTTGTATGTATTCGAAATTCAATAAAGCTTGTTGAAAAGAATATATAAATATATATATATATATATTTACGTAAAAAATATACTTTAAAGCTGTTTAAATTGAATGTGAAACACAGTAGCAGGAAGGGAATGATCTTGTAAAACTTAGTCCTGGGACTCAGTAGCTGAATGGGACAACTCAGAGAAAAAAACCTTTTTATTTGGCACAGAAACATCTGTTTTTCAAAAGGAAAAAAGCACTGCAATACATTTTGAAAACATTATCTTCTAGATGAAGGGAAAGGCATTATCTGCTTTTGTATCAGATTGTGTCATTTATTGCAGCATCATTTGCTTACTACCTTTTATAGCATTGTGTAATATTAATGCATTTTATAAAGAACAGATAATAGGCATATGTAATTTACCACCCTCCTAAATCCACCCATTTTACACAGCATTTGCATCAAAATATTTAAAACCTATGCAGTTATAGGGCTGGCACTGGGGAAGCACAAACTAGTTCTCACTATAGTACTGAAAAAGGGAAAACTGACACAAGAACGCAGTAGAAACATAACAGGGTTTATTATGAACTTAATGAAATAACACAAATCAGTAATTAGCTTATACATATAATACAGTAGAATAACACAAGGCAGTGATTAAATTATAATTGCATTACTTATCTTAAGGTTTCAGATAAGGCATTCATATAGCAAACAAAATGGCAAACAGCAGACAGGCTATCGCAACAGAACCAAGAGTCAGTCAGTAGAACACAGGCAGTCAAATTCCATGCAGGTGTTATATAAAACTTCTCTCCAAGATGTTACCCATAGACTCCCCTGATCCCCTCTATACAATTCTAATAATTAAACCTTCAGTTTAGATGGGATCTAACTTTATGTCAATCATATTATTTAATTTAGCAAGCATTTTAGTAAGAAAAAAAGTTTCTCATAATAAGCAAGTATTCCCATAACCAACTTCAGGTTAATGCCTGGCGCTATCTCCTATTGGAATGTCACATCCACCTTTTCCTAGATAAGAACATCTGCTTGAGCAGAGAACAGGAAAGCAGAGTGAAATAAGTAATTTATTCTTAAAGACAAACAAGTCTTATACTCTTTAAGGCATATATGTGTTTAAGGCATATGTGATATGTATATATGCATACTGTGTATGTTGTGTGTGGAATTACTAATTGTCTATCCTGTACAGATACTAAGGCCAAAATTAAACTTTCATGTTACAGATAGAATGCACATTTTTTTACATCCACTATAAAAATTGTGTATGATATCCTTGATAAAACGGCCATTTTGATAAAGACCGAAAAACGCGTTGCATTAAGGGAGCACTGTGTTTGCCCCACTATACTTTATGCCTTTTTAACTCTGTCGTAGTGTTTATATACAGCATGATATATGTTCTTAACAATTGAATGATCCATTAAGCGTTCCTGTTTGCTGGGAATAGGTGAGCTGATTCACCTTTAATCTATCAGCCTGCACCCACAAGCACACAAGGGTGCTTCTACCAAATGTGAGCACCCACTTGTGAGCACCCAAATGAGGCGCCCCCTCTATTTCTTTGCTACTGTAGACTGTGTACCACTGGGAGTGTTAAGAGGAGAGCAGCCGAACCCTTATCGCAAAAGACTCTGACTTATCACTTTAAGAGGGCTTATTTGCATGATACAGATAGAATGCGCAATTTAAAAAAAATGTTTTTCAGTTTACTTCCATTATAAAAATTGTGAGTCTTTTTATGTACACACTTTCTGTGGCACCAGTTTCTACTAAGCATATGTTCACAGTTTATACACATGAGTCTGAGATTGGTTGATGGCTGTCACATGATTCAGAGGCAGGTAAATGGAAGGATATTTGGAAATTTGTTAGAAAAATAATCTAACGCTCACTTGAAATTCAGAGTAAGTGTTATTGCATTGCCTTTTTATTTAGGCATTATATTATTTTTTTATGCAGACAATTTAATTGTGTTTTTAAATTAGGCAACCAAATGGCCCTATTTTTTAGAGACAGTCCTGAATTCGGGCAATGTGTCCCCAAGAGCTAGTCTGTCCTGGATTGTCCTGAACATGCCCAAATGGGTTTCTTGTACCTTGTCCTAGTGTGTAAATAACAAGAACCAACTTCACTTTCCACAAAATCAGCTGCCTGCATAACTACATGTTATATATAATATTCTAGTCATGCAGAGCATGAAGTATGGCAATCTGTGTGCAAAACCATAAACATGAGTAAGACAGATAAGTATATGTTTATAACAGGACCTAGTGGATTGCACCCTGGGGAGAGGGTCAGATCTGCCCTGTTGTGCTGTTCTCCCTTATCCAAGTTCCATTAGAGGGCAACAGGGACCAGGCTACACAACTAATAGCCCAATTTGTCATGATAAAGTTCTACAGTGAAGAAGCTTTTTCCCTCCCATACAAACAACAGACACGGCTTAGTGCAGTAGAGTAACACAGTTTAATGGCCAAGATACAGTATTTATTTACAGTGCATGGTGTAAAATGTAAACATGCCGAAGCCAATCACATACGGCCCCCAGCTCTCCACCCTTGTGCAATGATCCTGCCGGGAGATAAGGTTTCCCGAGCATAGCTGTTAGCCCTGCCCCCTTTTATGTCTGGTAACTTTAACGTCAAAGCACCCACAAGAGTTTGGCATAATTTTAAAGCTTGCATTTAGATGCATGAGAGAACCTGAAGTTTGGTGCATTCCGGTCACATGGTGCAGGAGCGACAAGCCTTTTTGTGTTTACTGGGTACTCACAAGGTAGCATAGACAGGATTAGTAGGGGGTATCACAGGTATACAATAATATACATCCTGGTGGCTAAAAAAAGTGCTGAAAATTGTGCTTTTCTGAAGGGATGGGGTGGCTAGGATCCATCTTTTTAACCCCTGAGTACCTGGGCTGAAAAAGAAGCAATGGGCTTAGTGCCACAGTGTTAATATCTCAGTATCCTTTAACTTAAATATGTAGGTATACATACAGTATGTGCTGACATACAGAGAAATGATATATGTTTCTTTCCAATGGCATGGAGAGTCCACAAATCCATTCAGTTACTAGTGGGAATTCAACTCCTGGCCACCAGGTGGAGGCAAAGAACGCCCCAGCAAAGCTTCAAGTATCCTACCACTACCCACAATCCACAGTCATTATTTGCCTGTGTAACATTGTAGGTGGTGTGCGAAGAAGGTGCCTGAAGAAATCAAGTTGTTAATCCTTTAATGGGTACTTATCCCTGCAAGCAAGGATTGGGGCTATGCCGTGTCCTTGTTATTCTCTTTAGTAAGAGTAATGGTGGCTTTTAGCAGTTGGAAGATGGTGAGGTGGTCTTTGCTTACCTTCCAACATTTTTGCTACCCCTATATAAAAAACCAGGGTTGGTTACTCTGTTTTTTCTTTATCTGCAGGTCTATGTCAGTGAGGATTCTGTCACACCTGTTTGCTGTACCTGCCCTACAGCGGATCCACAGGTAAATGCTTTTACCTTCTAGGTGAGAAGGATGCAGCACTTAGGAGTTCCTTGTTTAAAAAAAAAAAAGGATTAAAGAACAAGGTGGATCCTTATGGGACTGAATATCCCTTTTAAAGATTGGGGATTTATTGGGCAGCAATTCAGGGCACTGTTCTGTCATGTGAAGGCTTTTTTGATTTTGGCTATGGGGATTTGTTTGCTCAAGTTTACCTTTTGTTTAGTTTGGGTAATATCTCTTTAAGAAAGTTGTTGAGCCGCACCTTAATTTCTGTTACATCCTGATTGCTAAACAGTTTGTTTCTAGCCGGCTGTTTGGAAGCCAGATTTTCAAGGAGACACACCGGATTTTCTGGCATTAGATTGCTTTTCCTGCCTGTCACTTCTCTCTGATGTTTGCAGCTTTTTAGGATCTGCAGTTTGAACAGGATTTGCCTGCTGGTGTGGATTGGATTCCTGGTTACCGGTTGGGTGAGTCTCTCCAGCATGGCTGGGGTGTAGAGGTGCTGGTTTTAATAATTATTTATCTATGTTTAGAATTTGATTCAAATTTTTTATATTGAAATTTAGAGTATAAGGGAAATAAAGGGCTATTTTATTTACTATCACCTAGATTACAAGTTTAGAGCGCTATAGGGAAAGTAAAGAACGCCACAAAATTGGTGTTATTTAACCCCCTATAGCGCTGCCATTACAATTTAAAAAAAACCTGGCTTGCGTGGGCGATATGGAGATTTTGAGCTCCATACCGTACCCAAATACAAGCAGTGCACGCCTACAGTTATTAACTCCTAATCTGCCCCTCCCGATATCGCTGCCACATAAATAAAATTATTAACCCCTAATCTGCCGCTCCCGATAATGCTGCCACTATACTACATTTATTAACCCCTATTCCGCCGTACCACAACATCGCCCACACTATACTAAAGTTATTAACCCCTATTCCGCCGCTTCCCAACATTGCCACAACTAAATAAAGTTATTAACCCCTAAGCCTCTGGCCTCCCACATCACTAACACTAAATAAACCTATTAACTCCTAAACTACCAGCCCCCCACATAAAAATAAACTAAATTAAACTAGTAACCCCTAAACCTAACGCCCCTCTAACTTTATATTAAATTTACAATTTCCCTATCTTAAATTTCATTAAAACTTACCTGTCAAATTAAAAAAGCTAAGTTTAAACTAACAAACTAATATAATAATTAAACTAAAATTAAACTAACTACCAATTAAATAAAACTAAACTACACATTAATAAAATCCTAACACTACTATAAAAATTACAAAGTATCTAAATACAAAAAATAAAAAAATACTGTTACAAAAACTAACAAACACTAAATTACGGAATATAACAAACGAAATTATCCAAAATAAAAAAGAATTACACCTAATCTAATAGCCCATAAAAAAACCCTAGCCTACAATAAACTACCAATAGCCATTAAAAGGGCCTTTTGTGGGGCATTGCCCCAAAGATATCAGCTCTTTTAGCTGTAAAAAAAACCCACAAAGACCCCCCAACAGTAAAACCCATCACCCAACCAACCCCCCAAAATAAAAAACCTAATTCTAAAAAAAGTTAAGCTACCCTTTGCCTTGAAAAGGGCATTTGTATGGGCATTGCCCTTAAAAGGGCATTTAGCTCTTTTACATTGCCCAAACCCTAAACTAAAATAAAAACCCACCCAAAAAATCCTTAAAAAAGCACTAACCCCCTGACGATACACTTACAGTTTTTGAAGTTACGCTTGAACGATCTTCATCCCGGAGTTGAAGTCCTAATCCAGGTGGTGAGATGTTTTCATCCAGGCGGCCTCTTAAATCTTCATCCCGCCGGCGCCGTCCTGATCCAAGCGGCGAGAAGTCTTCATCCAGACGGCCTCATCTATCTTCATCCAGACGGCATCTTATATCTTGATCCCGGAGGCGTGGAGCGGGTCCATCCTGAAGACATCTGGCACGGAGCATCTCTTCATACGGTCGTCGCCGTACACTGAATCTTCAATGCAAGGGACGTGATTCAAGATGGAGTCCCTTGCATTCCTATTGGATGAAAAATATGAATCAGCCAATAGAAATTAGGGCTGCTAAAATCCTATTGGCTATTCAAATCAGCCAATAGGATTTAAGCAGCTCTCATTCTATTGTCTAATTTGAATTTTAGGGCTATTACTAGATTAGGTGTAATTCTTTTTAATTTTGGACAATTTCGTTTTTATTTTTTATAATTTAGTGTTTGTTATTTTTTGTAACTTAGTATTTTTTGTAATTAGATAGTTTGTAATTTTTAGAGTAGTGTTAGGATTTCTTTAATGTGTAGTTTAGTTTTATTTAATTGGTAGTTAGTTTAATTTTAGTTTAAACTTAGTTTTTTTAATTTGACAGGTAAGTTTTAATGAAATTTAAGATAGAGAAATTGTAATTTTAATATAAAGTTAGGAGGGCGTTAGGTTTAGGGGTTACTAGTTTAAAGGGACACTGAACCCAATATTTTTCTTTCGTAAATTCAGATAGAGCATGCAATTTTAAGCAACTTTCTAATTTACTCCTATTATCAAATTTTCTTCATTCTCTTGGTATTTTTATTTGAAAAGCAAGAATGTAAGTTTAGATGCCAGCCCATTTTTGTTGAACAACCTGGGTTGTTCTTGCTGATTGGTGGATGAATTTAACTGACCAATAAACAAGTGCTGTCCAGGGTCTGAACCAAAAAATAAGTAAGATGCCAATAAAGATAGCAAGAGAACGAAGAAAAGTTGATAATAGGAGTAAATTAGAAAGTTGCTTAAAATTGCATGCTGTATCTGCTACCTAAACTTGAGAGTAAAGTAGATAGGGCACTAAGACTGGTCATGTTGAACAGAGCTAAAATGCTGATACCCAAACATTGGAAAACCAAAACACTCCCCACGGTGGAAGAATGGAGGAGACAAGTGGACAACTTGTTGCACTTAGAAAGATACCACCACATGCAGAGAGACACCTTATACACACATGAGTTAATGATAATGCAGTGGAAGGAAAGCATCTCGGGTCAGGGCCGAAGGAGGGAATAAACAAACAAACAAAGGGTGAACCAGTGAAGAACCGAGGATTGCAGGTATACAGGGCAAGGAGGGAAGATAGGGCAGTGCGCTGCGACTATAGATTATAGTAGATAATAATAGATAATAGAGCTACACTACAAGTAAAGTTAACAGCAGGAGAACGAGCTGAATGTGAATACTGTTGATTGGACACTTTTGTTATGAGTTAAAATTTATGCATTCAATCGGTACCTTAAGGTACACTACATATATGAGGATATTACTCGGTAGAGAACAGAAGAACCTTTTTGTTTTTGTTTTTTCTTTTCTTGTATGGACATTTCAAGACTACCAACACAGTTGTAAATCATACCAGTTATTATGTGCCGTTATTTGTATGCAATGATCAAACTGGGAAAATTTGAAAATTCTTGATGTATGTATGCAAGATGTTTAATAAAGCTTTTTGGAAAAAAAAAATTGCATGCTGTATCTGAATCACAAAAGAAAACATTTAGGTTCAATGTCCCTTTAAATTAGTTTATTGCGATGTGGGGGGCTTTCGGTTTAGGGGTTAATAGTTTAATTTAGTATATTTCATTGTGGGGGGCTTTTGGTTTAGGGGTTAACAGGTTTATTACAGTGGCGGCAGTGTAGGGCTTAATAATTTTAGTATAGTGGGGGCGATGTGGGCAGATTAGGGGTTAATAATATATACATAGTGTTTGCAATGCGGGAGGGTGGAGGTTTAGGGGTTAATAAGTTTATTATAGTGGTGACAATGTTGGGGAGCGGCAGAATAGGGGTTAATAAATGTATTATAGTGTTTGCAATGCGGGAGGGCCTCGGTTTAGGGGTTAATAGGTAGTTTATGGGTGTTAGTGTACTTTTTAATACTTAAGTTATGAGTTTTATGTTACAGCTTTGTAGTGTAAAACTCATAACTACTGACTTTAGATGGCGGTACGGATCTTGTCATTTTAGGCTGTAACGCTCGCTTTTTAGCCTCACCGCAAAACTCGTAATACCGGCGCTATGGGAATCCCATGAAAATACGTAATTTTTAGGAGTGCGGAAGTGATGTTGCGGTACAGGCTAAAAGGCTTGCGGTACAGCTATACCGACAAGACTTGTAATGGCGGAGATGCTGTTTTAACTCTGAAAATGCCATATTTTCAGCGTTAAAAGATGTACGCACAAACATGTAATCTAGGTGTGTGATATTCCCAATAGTAATTAGATGATCCTTGGACTCATCGTGTCAAGAAAGAAATAAATTTATCAGGTAAGCATACATTTTGTTATTTTCTTGTATTCATCTCATGACTTGTGCCTGTCCACAACATTATCCCTGAGATCTTTTGACAGTGCCTTGCCACCCATAGTTGATTGTTTGCTTCAGTTGCTCTACCAGGGACTGTGATGCTCTAGCATTTGGATAATGGCGATGTGAACAAGCCACACTCACAAACTAAGAGACTGCCTTTAAATAGAGGAGGAGCTGAGGAAAAAGTATCTTGACAAAGGCTCGGGAAGAGCCGACATGCGTTGATCTGATCCACAGCTTCCTATGATAAGTAAAGCCACAATACTGGTTGTATGATCCTAAGCCCTGTTTGTGTGAAATAGCAGGTGAAGAACTTTGGAAAGTCTGTACAGCCTAACTCCCATAACCGCAACACCAGCGTCAGAGTGGGACACTGAAATTCCGGTCCGTCTGACTTGCTGCTGGGGCGATAGGAGTCGAAGATTTGAATAAGTGCGCGCACCACCATACGAGAAGCTGATTGGTGAAACGAAACACCGGACCTCCAAGGTAAACAAACCGGGGATTCAACAACCGCTGACAAGCGGCATCTTCAGCATTGCTCTGTGAACCTTCAGCCGACCAGGGGCAGTACAGGCACTAGTGAAACCATTTCAGCTGCCTGCATGTAAAACAAGGTACTATCTCCCCAAACTTTAAAGTGGTCGAAACTTTGAACTGAATTTTAATTGTTGCCGCATTGAAATAACTGAATGTGATTATACACTTGATACGCTAGCAAAAGAAGTGTTATATTGGAACATTAAAGGCGAAACTGATTCAGCAAACCAATTCAGTTAATTAACCCATATATGTTGTTGTATCAACTGATTATCAACTTGGTTTTACATAGCAGAAACTGTTGCTTCAACTTTGTATCAAGTTTTTTATACTTAGTATTTGAACCAGTGTATTATATATAAATTCATTACTATTGCGATTAATTTTATATTTGATGAGATTAGTTGTTTATGAGATTAGTTGTTCATGATAGGACACCAGTGTCTTTTAGCTAATTTAATTGCTATTTAGTTTATTTTATGTAATCCATTTTAACAGGAAATAAAATTGTGATAATTCATTTATTTATTGTAAGAAATGTATTCCTTGTTGGAGATCTTCATATAGATTGAATGGTAAATGTTTGGCAGACTAAGAAATTGAAATAACGATTTAAAAAAAAAAAACTTTAAGCGGATTGCCTCTTTGGGGCGCCCCCCACACTCTTTTTTCTTTTACTGTGATGCTCTAGGAAAGCTCTTTTCATGCATTCGATAAATGTTTTTATTGTGCAGATGCCACGGTTATAGCTCCTGTGCAATTTTGTTCCCCCTACCATAATAAGGTTTTATTATCTAAGGATAAGGTTTCCTTATCTGAGCCTTCTTTTTCTCAGGGTAATGCTGTTCAGATGTTGTCTCAGCCTTCTGTTAACATGTCCCAGTCTTTGACAGATTCACATGCAGTGCCCTGCGGTTCCTCTCAGTCAGTCTGGGTTCTGATTCCTCCAAGACTGATTTGGTTAGTCTTTCTCAGTTATCTAGCGAGGATCATTCCTCTGCAGCCTCTGAGGGCAAGATCTCTGATTCAGAATCAGCAGTTCCTAGTACAATAGATTCTGAGGAGGTTAATTTTAGATTTAAACTGGAGCATCTCCGTTCTCTTTTGAAGGAGGTTTTAGCTATTTTGGATGACTCTGAAACAAAGTTTTTGATGTCAAACTTAAGTCTGCGGAGGTATTTCCTGTTCCAGATTGCATGTTTGACATTATATCTCAGGAATGGGAGAAGCCGGGTGTTCCTTTTAACCCGTCTCCTGTGTTTAAAAAGATGTTTCCTGTGGTTGATTCTGTTCGTGATCTGTGGCGCACTGTTCCTAGAGTAGAGGGTGCTATATCAACCTTAGCCAAGAGAACTACTATTTCTCTCGAGGATAGTTCCTCTTTTAGAGACTCTATTGGTAAGAAACTGGAGGGTTATTTAAGAAAGATATTTCTTCATCAGGGTTTGCATTGACAATCAGTTGCTAGTACTGCGACAGTTGCGGGGGCAGCCTCTTATTGGTGTGACTCTTTGCCAGATCTAATTTCAGAGGAGACTACTATAGAGGAGATCCAGGATAGGATCAAGGCTCTAAAGCTGGCTAATACTTTTATCTGTGATGCCAATATGCAAGTTGTTATGCTGGGAGCCAAGATTTCTAGATTTGCGATACTAGTCCGCAGAGCCCTTTGGTTAAAGTCTTGGTCTACGGATGTTACTTCTAAATCCAAGCTTCTGTCTCAAACCTTTTAAGGGTAAGACTTTATTTGGTCCTGGTCTGGCAGATATCATTTCCATGGTTACTGCTGGAAAGGGAGTTTTTTTTACCACAGGATAGAAAGAATAGACCCAAGGGTTGTCAAATTTCTAATTTTCGTTCCTTTTGCTATATATATATAGGCATACAAAAAGACTCTTCTCTCCTTAGGTTTTTCAACATTTATTGGTTCCAACATTTCGGCCCCAACCTGGGCCTTTGTCAAGGTAATATACAATGCAAACTAACACAATACTTATACCCTGTTAAACCACTCCCCCATTCACTCACTCAGGTGATGCTCTATGACCCTGTGGTTCTCTGATTTTCTTAAGGTAGAATCTGAATGCTGCTTACTATGCTGCACACTGAAAATTTCCAATTTTCTACCTTGAAAATAAAATATTAGTGCATTAATATACTACAATCACATAAGCAACACTAGAAAAAAATGTTAGGTTTACAGGATAATAATCATATTTACAGGTGACTACTATTTATTCATAAATAATTTACAAACTGATTACTATATCCCCTTCATAAGTGGTACAAGAGTCCACTATTTATATTAAATCATAGAATCAGATAAAATTCAGCCTAAAGAGTTTTAGAATACCTGCTCTACAAAAAACAGGATAAAGACAGTTATGTATTCAAACCCCTGGAATGGACTGTGTCTAGCTCAGAGATCCACCTAGCCTCTCTTTGTAATATGATGGTCTTTCTATCTCCCCCTCTTTTCAGAAGTTGTATTTGATCTATAGGACAGCATCTGAGACTAGATACTGGATGGCCCTTTTCAAGAAAGTGTTTAGCTACAGGCTGATCTGACTCCTCTTTTTCCAAAGCATGTCTGATGCTGGACCTGTGTGCTGCCATTCTTTCCTTCAGCATACATTCCGTCTTTCCAATATACATGTACCCACACTGGCACTTGATCATATAGACCACATATTTAGACTTAGAATTTAATGGCTTTCTTATGTCATATTTCCTACCAGTGTGGCTATGTGTGAACGTGCTGCCTAGGATTAAATCGTCACATGTTGTGCATCCATGACACCTACAGTATATACACCTGGTTTCCTCATCAGAAAATGTTTAATAGGTTTTTCATATTTATCTGTGGGGTCTGCCTGTACTAGCATGTCTTTCAAGGAACGTCCCCTACTGTAGGAAAATGTTGGGAGTTCTTTGGTGAAAGGTTTTTATCTCTCATCCCCTTGTAGAACTTTCCCAATTATCTTGGATAGCTTTTGGTAATTTCCAACTATCTATTGTGTAGTCAGTGACTAAAAGTAGTCTCTTATCGTTCTCTTTCTCTCTACGTTTTTGTTCTCTTACTGTTGTTGCCTGTATTTTGCTATCTTGTAAGACATCCATTGGATATACCCTCTTTGAGAATATTTCACCCACTTCCTCCACAGCTTTTTCTACTTCCTCTAACTTGGAGGTAAGTCTCACAGCTCTCAGCATTTGAGCCTTTAGCATCAATTTGAGTAGATGTCTTGGGTGAAAGCTCTCATATCTCACTAGGGTGTTCCTATCCGTGGTCTTCCTATACACCCTTGTCTCAATCCTGACATTGTCTTTGAATAGTTCTATATCTATAAACTCTATTTTCTCTTTGTCCCACTTTGGGACAAATCTAATGGGGCCCTTAATTTTATTAATCTCATCCAAAAAGCTGCTAAGGGTACTCTCACCACCATACCAGAGGAAAAACACATTGTCTATGAACCTCCTGTAGTTCCTGAAATATTGTAAGAATAATTAATTATTCAGAATATGGGGCCGATTTATCAAACCTCTGTCCAACATGATCCGATCTGCGGATCATGTCCGAAAGACATTGTTGAATGTGGAGAGCAATACGCTCTCCGCATTCAGTATTGCACCAGCAGCTCTTGTGTTAACGGCTGGTGCAACGCCGCTATGGGGCCGATTTATCAAACCTCTGTCCAACATGATCCGATCTGCTTATCATGTCCGAAAGACATTGTTGAATGCGGAGAGCAATACGCTCTCCGCATTCAGTATTGCACCAGCAGCTCTTGTGTTAACGGCTGGTGCAACGCCGCCCCCTGCAGATTCTGTCAATCAACCCAATCGTATTCGATTGGGTTGATTTCCCGCAATGTCTGTCCACCTTCTCAGAGCAGGCGGACAGGTTATGGAGCAGCGGTCTTTAGACCGCTGCTACATAATTAGTGTTTCTGGTGAGCCTGAAGGCTCGCCAGAAACACAGCCCTTCAAGCTCCATACGGAGCTTGATAAATAGGCACCTATGTCTCTGTTTATATGAATGCATACAAATATTAGCATAGCTCGGTGCTACCCGAGAGTCCATGGCTGTACCCATGCACTGTAAAAAGACATCCTTTTCAAATTTTATGTAATTTTTATGCAATGTGAAATGTAATAATGAGATTAGGTATTCTACAGGGGGCCCTATAGAACCAGTGTTTTCGTGTAGCAACTACCTAACTGCCTTAATCCCCTCCTCATGAGGGATGCAGGTGTAAAGATTTGAGACATCCATTGTGACAAACAGCATATTATCCCCATAAGATTCTATTTCTTTCAATATCTCTAGGAAGTGATCAGAGTCTTTTATATATGGTATTATAAAAGAGGGTATTTGTTTTACCAGTCCCTCTAGGGTATCATCCAAGTATTGGGCCACTGGCTGGTTTAGTGACTCCATAGCCGAAATTATAGGCCTTCCCGGGGGGTTGATAAGGGACTTATAGATCTTTGGGAGTATATAGAAAACTGGGGTCTTGGGGTATTGTAATAATTCTGTAAGAAATACTTTGTATAAGTGTCACAGAGTTCTCTCCGGGGTTCAAGGTCGAGGTCTATCAGGGTGTCTCCGGTGAAAGATGGAAACTAATCTGGGCATGGATAAATTAACCGAAGGTTACCACAAATCATCCTCACTAGGGAATCCCTTCCAGTGTATCAGGTATTGGAGAAGGCCAGATACTTTCCTGGAATCCAATATTTCCTCAACCTCGTATTCGATATCAGGTGTAATAGGGGGAGAGCATGTCTGGGTAGAGTGAATTTCTCTGAGAGCTTTATATGGCTTAAGTAGAGCAACGTGGAACATTGGATGGATCTTATATTGAGGTGGAAGATCTCGGGTGATTGCGTTTTCATTGATTACTTTTTTAATAGGAAAAGGCCCGATATAGAATCTATTGAACTTTCTACATGGCACTGTTAGCCTCAAAATCTTGGTAGAGAGCCAAACTAGGTCACCAACTGAGTATGAATGCGATGGCCTATGTCTCGAGTCATAATATTTTTTCTGTCTTTTTTGAGCTTCTCTGATGTTATCAGATATGAGAGTGAAAGTTTCAGACATGGTGTTAGTGAGATCGTTTACAACTGGGCAGTCACTCTGAATATCTGGATATAGATGAAATGTAGGATGGTATACGTAGTTGGCTAAAAAATAAGTAATTTTGATTAATGAATAGTAAGTATTGTTATGGGTAAATTCAGCTAATGGTAAAAGAGAGAACCAGTTGTCGTGATATTGTGATGTGTAACACCTTATGTATTCCTCTAGCCAGTGATTCATACACTCAGTCTGTCCGTTGGTTTGTGGGTGAAAAGCAGTGGACAATCTTTGATCAAATTTTAGTGTTAGGCATAATTGTTTCCATATTCTGAAAGTGAAATAACTCCCTCTGTCAGTTGTTATGGTTGTCGGATTATGTCAGATTATGTTATGGAGAAGTAGATTTACAGTTTCCATACTAGTAGGTAACTTATGATAAGGCACAAAGTGGGCCATTTTTTAAAAAAGATCTACAACCACCATGATGGTGTTGTTATTATCTGAGGTAGGTAAAGCAACAATAAAATCTAAGGCTATCTCTATCCAGGGTCTTTTAGGAATGGGAAGAGATAAAAGATATCCTGCAGGCTTTTTACGTTCACTTTTGCAGGTGGTGGTACATACTTCACATGACTCAATATGTTTTATAGCATCTGTATTAAGATTTGGCTACCAGTATGATCTCTTAATCAATTCCACAGTTCTATTTATACCGGGGTGACCAGCCAGTTGTGATTCATAACCTGTTTTAAGAATCAAGCCTCTGAGATTGGGTGGAACATACAATTTCTTTAGGTGATATAATATACCATCCTGGTCTTGTTGTAGATTGTATTTAACTTTGTGCTCTTTCTTAAACTGTTGGAAGGAGAGGATAAGAGCAGCTATAATGTGGTCTGGTGGTATGAGAGGACCTATAGCAGGTTGTACGAAAGGTTTTGGTGGTCTGTGTAGATTCTAATTGGTTTAGTTGTACCCTTTTCATGGCCAGAAGCTCCTTCTTCCCCACATGATAATTTAATTCAGATGGAGTTAAAACCCGTGAGTAATATGCTATTGGATGTAATAGACCAGTAGAGGGTTATTTTTGTGACAAAATAGCTCCAACTGCATAGTCTGATGCATCGATCTCTAGAGAATACTGAAGTTCAGGATTCGGAAATGAAAGTATGGATGCTGATGTGAAAGCTTTCTTTAGATATGAGAAAGTCTCATCAGCGAAACTACACCATTTAAAATGCGAGTCAGACTTAGTAAGATTTGTTAAAGGTTTTGCTATTTTTGAGAAATCTTTTATAAAGTTCCTATAAAAATTGGCAAAACCTAAAAATCTTTAAACTTGTTTTTTGTGCTTTGGTCTGGGCCAATCAAGAATAGCTTGAACTTTTGTAGACTCCATGTGGATACCAGTTGGTGTAGTATGATATCCAAGGAATGTGATTTCAGAACTATGAAAAATAAATTTTTCCAGTTTAACGTATAAATGATGGGCTTGTAGTCGTGAGAGAACTGATCTTAAATGCTTAATATGATCTGTTAAATTATCTGAAAAAATGAGGATTTCATCCAGATAGATAACTATGTACGTGTTAAGTAAGTCGTGAAAAATATCATTAATGAACCTTTGAAAGGTCACAGGGGCATCACTCTATACTCATACAGTCCGTAGCAAGTACGGAAAGCAGTGAGCCATTCATAACCTGAACGTATACGAATAAGGTTGTATGCACCTCTCAAATCCAGTTTGGTGTACATGGTAGAACCATGTAAGCGTTCTATCATTTCAGGGATTAGTGGTAGAGGGTATCAATCTTCAATTGCTCTTTTGTTTAACTCACGGTAATCTACAATAGATCTTCGTGTTTGATCTTTGTTAGTTACAAAAAACATTCCTGCACCTGCAGGAGAAGTTGAAGGACGGATAAATCCATTTTTAAGATTGTCATTGATGTATTCTTTTAACTTTTCACGTTCTAATTTAGACATTGGGAATACGTGCCCATATGGGATGTCAGATCCAGGAATTAACTCAATAGGGCAGTCGTATTCTCTGTGTGGTAGTAACGACTCAGCTTCTTCATTATCAAAAACATGGGAAAACTCTGTATAATATGTAAGTATCTGATTCTCAGAAACATTTAATATTAAATGGGAGGAAAACAAGTAGAGGTACAATACAGAGAATTAAGTTCTATTTTATTCTCTTTCCACTGTATCTGTGGCTGATGTAGGCGGAGCCAGTGCAATCCTAATACTATAGGAAATATGGGTGAATGTATAATATCAAAAGATATGTATTCCTGGTGGTTGTTTTGCATAGTGATGAGTAATGGAATTGTTTGATGAGTAATGGGTGCAGAATCTAAGGTTTTACCGTTAATGAGACACACTGAGACTGGAGTTTTTTTTCCAATGAATGGTATTTTATTTTGTTTAACAACTGTTATATCAATGTAACATGCATATGCACCAGAGTCCAGTATGGCATTCAAGTTACACCGGTGTTGTCCCAACTGCAGAGAAAGAGTTATAAAAAAATAAGTTGGGTTCTGGTTATGTAAAGAAAGTATGTGGTCAAAGTTCTTTGGCTTACCATGTCATCCAGACCCTTTACATAGAACAGTTTGCTGTCTTCCAGGGGCTCGTGTTAGGCATATTGTGGAGCGTATTGATAGATTGTTAGAGGGATGTGGGTCTGATCCTGCAGTCATGGTGCATATTGGTACTAATGAAGGAATCAGTGGGAGATGGAGAGTCCTAAAAAATGACTTCAGGGAGTTAGGTAGCAAGCTTAAAACAAGGACCTCCAAAGTAATATTTTCTGAGATATTACCAGTGCCGTGTGTTAACTCAGTAAGGCAGAAGGAGCTAAGGTCTGTTAATTCATGGCTAAAAACATGGTGTAAAAATGAGGGGTTTGACTTTTTAGAACACTGGGCTGATTTTTCACTAGGGTACAATTTGTACAGTAAGGATGGATTGCACCTGAATGACATGGGTGCAGGTGTGTTGGGGGAAAGGATGGTAGCACGTTTAGAGAACCTTTTAAACTAGGTAAAGGGGGGGAGGGTCAATTGGAACAAAATAGAACAGAGAGATCAGTCTCTGAATATGTCACTCCCTTAATATCTCAAGGAAGGGATGACTTAAGAAATGTCACATTAGAAAGTATAGAGGAAAGTACACCAAGTAGCAGCAGAAAGCACATGAAAATTAAATGTATGACAACAAATGCAAGAAGCATGACAGGTAAAATGGGGGAGCTGACGCTCTTAGTTGTAGATAGTAGTAGATATTTATGATACAAGTGACAATGTAGAGACCCTGTGCTTTGAAATAAAGAGTGGGGGGAAAAATCCTAAAAAAATATTACTAGGAACATGCTACAAGCCTCCCAACATTAGTGACCCGGAGGAAACTCAACTACTTATCCAAATAGGTAAGGCTGCTAATAACAGTGCTGTAATTATGGGAGATTTTAACTACCCTGATATAAACTGGGCCAATGAAACTAGTAATTCAGCTAACTTCTTGTCACAATTAATAGAGGAGCCAACTAGGAGTAAAGCTATATTGGATTTAGTGCTATCAAACAATACAGATATAATATCAAACATAGAAGTTAAAGAACATTTGGGTAACAGTGATCATAACATGGTCACATTTGAAATCTCTTTTCATATGCAGTGTTTTAAAGGCTTAACTAATACTTTTAATTTCAAGAAAGCAAAATTTATCGATTTAAGGAAATCATTAAATAATATAAATTGGGACAATGTATTTTCTAATAAAAATACAGAGGATAAATGGATAATATTTAAAAATTTGTTAAATAAATATACATATCAATACATACCATATGGTTATAAAAATAAAAATAAAAAAACTAAGCCGTTATGGCTAAATAAAAATGTGTTAAGAGAAATTAGGAAAAAACGTAGGGCATTTAAATTATTAAAAGAAAATAGTACAGACTCAGCATACAATATTTATAAGGAATGTAACAAAGCATGCAAAAAAGCAATCAAATTAGCCAAAATTGAAAATGAAAAATTAATTGCCAAGGATTCTAAGTCTAACCCTAAAAGGTTCTTTAAGTACATAAATAGCAAAAAATCTAAGAAGGATAATATAGGTACATTAAAATGTGTGGAGGGTAGCATGATAAATAATGACAGGGAGAAGGCTGAGGTACTAAACCAGTTTTTTTCTTCAGTATACACAAGAGAGGAACCATTGAATGATACTTTGGAACAGAATAGAACATGCCAGTCCATACCACTAACTGGGTTTTGTTTAGAGGATATCAGGAAAAAACTAAAAAATATTAAGGTAAATAAAACTCCAGGCCCAGATGGAATACACCCAAGGGTGTTAAGTGAACTTAGCACTGTTATAGACAAACCTTTACTCTTAATTTTTCAAGACTCATTATCCTCAGGCATGGTACCCCAGGAATGGCGTAAAGCTGATGTGGTGCCACTCTTCAAAAAGGGAAGCAGGGATGATCCAGGAAGCTATAGACCAGTTAGTCTGACATCAATAGTGGGGAAGATATTTGAAGGGATTATAAGGGATTATATTGATGAGCATATTCGTGTAAACAAGATTATGAGTTCTAATCAGCATGGCTTTAGGAGAAATAGATCATGTCAAACTAATTTAATTAGATTCTACGAGGAAGTAAGTAAAAATATAGATAAAGGGGAATCAGTTGATGTGATATACTTAGATTTTGCAAGGCAATTGATACAGTGCCACATGAGAGATTAATGCACAAAATTAAGGGACTGGGAATAGCTGAAAATGTTAGCTCATGGATAAATAACTGGATAAAAGATAGGGAGCAACGAGTAGTAGTAAATGGATCATACTCAGATTGGAGAAAGGTAATCAGTGGCGTCCCCCAGGGATCAGTACTGGGCCCTGTTCTTTTTAATATTTTTATAAATTACTTGGAGCAAGGATTAAATAGCGACATCTCTATTTTTGCAGATGATACTAAGTTAAGTAAGGTCATTAGGTCAGAGCAGGACGAACTCTCTTTACAAAGGGATTTGCTAAAATTAGAACTATGGGCAAGTGAATGGAAAATGAGATTTAATACAAAAAATGTAAGGTTCTACATTTTGGAAGTAAAAATAAGCAGGCTACGTATTTTTTAAATGGGACAAGACTTAGCCAAACACAGAAGGAAAGGGATTTGGGAGTAGTAATAGATAACAAGCTAAAGATGAGTGCACAATGCAAGGCAGCGGCTTCAAAGGCTAATAAGATACTAGCATGTATTAAAAGAGGCATTGATTCAAGGGAGGAAAGCATAATTCTGTCATTATATAAAGCCCTGGTAAGACCTCACCTTGAGTTTGGAGTGCAGTTCTGGGGACCGATTGCTAAAAAAGATATTGCAGAACTAGAAAAAGTTCAGAGAAAGGCCACAAAGCTAATAAGGGGATTGGAGAAATTAACCTATGAGGAGAGGCTAGCCAAACTGGGTCTGTTCTCTTTAGAAAAAAGGCGCTTGAGAGGTGACATGATTACTTTATATAAATATATTCAAGGCCCATATACAGAGATGGCAGAAGCTCTTTTTATTCCAAGAAAATTGTTTCTGACAAGAGGTCATAATTTAAGGTTGGAGGAAAGGAGATTTAATCTCCTGCAACGGAAACGTTTTTTCACTGTAAGAGCAATAAAATTGTGGAACTCATTACCAAAGGAGGTAGTGAATGCCAATACCATAGATACATTTAAAAATAGTCTGGATAAATTTCTGTATATAAACAAAATTCATGGATATGATTGCTAGTATTAAATGGGTCACATTTTAATGGGGTTATTTAAGCTTAACTGGAGCTTTTTGTAAGTATTTTAGATTTGTATAGGTTGAACTCGATGGACTTCAGTCTTTTTTCAACCTTATCTACTATGTTACTATGTTACTATGTTACCAGATTTTTGTTTCTTTAAAGATGGACAGTCTGGAACGGAGTGCTCTTTAGATGCACAATACATGCATAAGCCTTTCTCTTTTCTGCAGTGTTTTTCTTCCATGGTCAGCTGACCTTTTATGAATCCTATATCCATAGGTACGTCTGATGTTTTAGAATGAAATGATGCCTTATGTGTGTGTCTTGTATGTGAGTCAGGAGTTTCCTTTTTCAATTTTCTCTCCCTAATCCTATAATCTATTTTAACAACAAGGGCCATTAGAGACTCTAGGAAATCTGGAATATCTAATCTAGCTAACTCATCCTTAATGGTTTCAGATAAACCAAGTCTGAACTGATTCTTTGACGATATATCGTTCCATTCAGAATCTTTTTGCCAAATTTTAAATTCTGAAATGTAATCTTCTACAATTCTTTTATTTTGTCTTAAGCTACGTAATTTACTCTCAGCTGTAAATTGCCTGTGAGGATCCTATTAAAGATCAGCCATAGCTTTAAAAAATGATTCAACAGAGTTTAAAATTTGATCATCACATTCAAAAAAGGTGTCCGCCCAGATTCTGGGCTTTCCTCTTAGAAAGGAGATTATAGTCAATACTTTGGTGCGCTCATTAGGGAAAGTTTTTGGTTTAAGGTTAATAAATAACTTTCTGACTTTTCCTGTCACCATAAAACCTATCAGGGGGACTTACAGGTGGATCAGGAACGGATTCTGGGGATGATTTAACAGTACTAAGCCCCTTTTTTATTATGTTTTTAAGTGTGAGATTCTCAACTTGGAGGTCTCTAAGACCTTGTGTAAGTTGATCAACTTTATGTAATAACGCCATTACGTGGTTAGTGAGGTCTGTAGGATTCATGTTAGTAGGCTTGGTATTCTGTAATAATTCTGTAAGAAATACTTTGTATAAGGTTACCTTTTAAAGGAATTTTCACAAAAATATATAAATCAGGATTTATATAAATATGTCTCATAGATATATGTATAAGTCAACCTGAAGATTTGAAGGACTATCATATTGCATGAGTGAATTTAATTTACAGGGACTCATGTTTTAATATGCAAGAAAAATGTAGTTGGCAAAACATTAGTATTTAGTAAATATGCTTTGCATACAAAATAAGAGAACCCTGATTGAGTTAACTGCAGTATGGTCAAAGATGTTAGAGAACAAAAATCCAAAAGCGCCAACAAAAAAGAGTCAAATAGACCCACTATTTAGAAATACAAGGTTAAAAATAAACACTATAAATTCACAGGGTCTAATACTTAATCATAAATCATGCACATATACATTTATACTTAATCCTGAAAAGAAGAAAAATATACTCTTACCAAATTTATGTTCAACAAAGGCAGATAAAAACTGATTATTTTGTAATGATAGTTCAGAAAAAAGTTCACATTTTTCCTCCACACTGTCCTGCTGCTCCTTATATTCCACTGGTGTAGAGTCTGTGGTAGTAAAACTGATAAGAATCCCTGTCAAAAGACACAAGAAAACAGGAGCGCAACTCAGGAGCGAACAAACATCCATTGTGACCCAAATGAAATCCTGTTTCCATTCTATATCCTTTGTGAGTTCCAAAATATGAACGTATTACGGTCATACGTGAGGGATACAATACATATTTTGGAACTCACAAAGGATATAGAATGGAAACAGGATTTCATTTGGGTCACAATGGATGTTTGTTCGCTGTACACCTCAATTCCACATTTGTTGGGAATCACGGCTGTGAAGTATTTTGCTAGCGGATACATAAATGAGACCCAAATGAGTTTCCTAGAGAGGGCTATGGAGTTTATTCTAACAAAAAATTATTTTGTATTTGAAAGCAAATATTTCCTCCAAACAAGAGGTACCGCCATGGGTACAAAATTTGCCCCCACTTTTGCGAATCTTTATATGGGGTGGTGGGAGGATCTATTTGTTTTCAGTACAAATAACCCTTTTAAATGCAACATAATAAAGTGGTATCGTTATATAGACAATGTGCTCATGATATGGCACGGCTCCAGTGAGGAGTTGAATAAATTTGTGGAATATACTAACAAAAATTTATTAAAACTAAAATTTACAATGGAATGGAGCAAGGACAGGGTCAACTTTTTAGATTTTGAAATTATACAAGAAAATGGAAGGGTTTACACGAATCTGTATAGGAAACCCACTGACACAAATGGATATCTCCATGCCAGCAGTGGCCATCATGATAAATGGCTTAAAAATATCCCCCTAGGACAGTTTCAGAGAGCGAGACGTAACTGTACTAAACAGGACGATTATGAAATAGCTGCAGGGGTGATTAAAAATAGATTTTTAGCAAAGGGATATGAGAATAAGGAACTAGTTAAAGTGCAGAATATCGTAGGGAATATGAATAGGGATGATCTCATTGGAGGTAATAATTTGAAAAAGAAGAAGCATGATAGTAGTAAAAGGAAGATACAACTTGTAACAAAATTTAATAGAGCATCAAGGGAGATCGAGAAGGCCATGAAAAAACATTGGCCTATTATCATGCAGGATCCAGTATTAAGAGATATTCTGAACGATAGGGGACAAGTTCTTTTTAAGAGAAATTCAAATGTTAAAAATAGAATTAGTCCTAGTATGCTGAAGTCGGAGAAATCCACAAATTGGCTAAAGAAAAACTCAGAGGGATTTTTCAAATGTGGCAGGAAGAATTGTAATTGCTGTGCTCATATGGAGAAGAATAATGGTACCTTTGGAAAGAAAAAAGGTGATGATACATTTAAAATTAGAGGTTTGATGAATTGTAAAACATGCTATGTTGTCTATCTTTTAAGGTGTTCATGTGACAAAATCTACGTAGGTCGCACGAAACGACCCGTAAAGACCAGATTTAACGAGCACCTGAGAAACATAGAGAACGGTCTAGATAATCATGGTGTACCAGCACACTTTCTTGAAGCCCATGATGGCGATAAAACAGGTTTGAGTGTTTTAGCAATTGAACATGTAAAAAACCCCATTAGGGGAGGAGATAGACTACTTCTTTTAAGGCAACGTGAGACCTACTGGATCCACAAGCTTGAAGCTGTGGGTCCAGGGGGTATGAACAGAGACATAGATTTAGCAGCGTTTCTGGACATATGATCAATAGTTTAATAATTTAGCTACTTCTCTAGGGTTCTTTTAGTCTATTTTATTTCATTTAGCCCCCCAATAGAAAATTATCTCTCCTAGCATCTATGTTCTTACATGTATAATGCATCTCTAAGGGAATGTAGATCATTCAGGGCTCTAGAAATAAATTTTAACTATATATGTGGAGCCCTGATTCCAGCTAGGGTTTAGTCATCCCAGATCTCCCAGAGATTTATATTTTCCATTTGGGAGTTCTTATATAGATGTGTCCAAATAGGTTTTATCTAGTGCCCTATATATTTTGATTATTCTATTTTTTATAATATGTACTATCGATTTTAGTGATCATATATTTCTTCCTTTGATTAACTCTAAATGGGTAGTAGAGATTATTATGTCTATATAAATGTATCCTTTTTAGCAGGTGTAAATAGATAGATTATATTTTACGATTTTTTAACTTATTGCTTATGCACATGTACTATTTTTATATTTATATATTTGTTTTAAACTAGCCTCTTAGCATTTATTTGTTTTTTTTAGAAAAGCTCTAACATAGAATGCAGTTTTGTGATATTTTATGAAGTTTGTATGCAATGTATTTATGTATTTAGATTTTAATTGCCATTAGATTAGGTGGTTTATGTATAATCATAGGGATCGTTTCAATTGTATGTGATAGAAACAGCCCACCTATAGATTGGGACATTAGCATATGTATATCGCTCACGCATGATAGAGGGATATAAATAAGCTGTGAGAAGCAATGTGGGCATTGCCTCTGACGAAGCGAGGAGGAGCCTCGCGAAACGCGTTAGGCCACGCCCACTTTACGCTACGTAGGACGTACTCTGACGTTTGTGTTAGTACCTGGACTGGAGCCGGCTATTTGCAGTACAGCGTCTATCGCATCGAGAGCAGAGAGGGTCCGTTTTTCATGAGAGGATTTACCCACTGGCTATCGAATAACTTGGGAGAGAGAGAGGAAAAGACCAGCAGTGGGACATACACTCCTCTTATTTGTGTGCTGACATACCTCATATGTTTGAGGGCTACTATGTGAGTTTGCAATCATTTGTTTGGATGTTTGTATATCTTTTATCACCATTAAAAGTGTTTTAAATCTACACTTAGATCATCCGTGTACTGTTTGGTGCACGGAGTTGCGTTCCTGTTTTCTTGTGTCTTTTGACAGGGATTCTTATCATGGTCAAAGATGTTAGCTAACATATAAATACTGATACATATGTGGAAATATATAGTTGAAGGATATAATAGCCAATGTAACTATGTAGCACATTTTAGAAGCTCCTGACTCAAGACTAATAGCCCATCAGTAATCTACTATATCAACTTACCATCCATATCCCTAAATTAGGGGGAATGTTAAGCAGTCTTCACCCAACTAGATGGCAACACTCTTTTGGTAAAATGCTCATGCCAGAGCACTAAATCAGAGAAATGAAAGTCTAATCGGCGGCCTACCTCCCAGTTTTTCACCAACCCCCCCCCCCCCCCGGTCTGCTGGGTAAAGCAACGTATTTATCTACACATATAGCTCTCTGTCTTCCCTTTAGAACATGGAGGAATTTCATCAACAGATGCGAATCTTACTCTAAGAGCTCGAGAGGAAAATGCTTAACGGCTATGTTTCCCTTCTTATGGTGCTAAGAGATCCGTATACAGAGGATGCTGACTATGAACCTGTGGCAGTAGAGGAAAAGATTTACCATTCATATAGCACTCTCTCTCAACTGAATGTGAGATCCAGTCAAACCGAGGTGCCTTGCATCATCAACTCTGAGGTTCCCCGAGAAATGGAAAGCGCTCATCCCCTGATATATGCCGCGGCCAAGAGGGATGCAGCTGATCCCTCAGAGCAGTGGGATTGGGGTTTACAGCAACAAGAGGTGGCTTCATTTTCAGACGAGCTGCGGCAGAGTTTTGCAGGATGTGACTCAGCATGGTGGATTGTTCAGATAAAGGCTATACTCACTGAGATACCCGGCATCCTGTTTCAAGGTGCAGTTGCCCTTTTCGCTGCCTGCTCCCAGCTGGACAGATGTAGAGCCGTCACTACTTTACACTCTTTCTCTGCTTTTACAGTTTACTGGAACATCAGACGGCTCCTGTTGGAACAGATTGAATGCCCACGGAGAATCCGAGTGGGTTAAACCAACTAGAGCTTGCCTATGACAGGGCGACTCACATTTGAGACTCTCTGAAGGGACGTGTTAAAGAGATGCTATGCACACTCAGCTCCTCACACAGTGGAACTCTAGCAGATATTATTTACAATGCTAATAATCTTAAATTGTGAATTTTAACGAGGGACACCACTTTTGAAAGATGAGCAAGTTTTTTGAAACAACTAACTTTTAAGTGCTGCAGCTATACATTTGAACTAGAAATCTTGATATACTGCATATAATATAGAGCCCTCTAACTAACTATGTTGTAGGGATGTGCAATAATGAAGACCAGCTCACTTTGTACCTCACCTGTTAGTTCCCTTATAGTTTATGTGTCCATCGCATGTGCTTTTCACTTTACGTATTATAGTGAGTTGTAT
Source organism: Bombina bombina (assembly GCF_027579735.1). Taxonomy (NCBI): domain Eukaryota; kingdom Metazoa; phylum Chordata; class Amphibia; order Anura; family Bombinatoridae; genus Bombina; species Bombina bombina. Next base: position 700,201,950 of record NC_069504.1, on the reverse strand, counting down.
TGCTTATGTAGGTGCTTTCCTTTTACAAAAATGTTTTTTGTATGATCCGTAAGATTGCATTTGATCTTATATTGCGCACCTTGATATGCTGAATACAATGTAGAGACCTTAGACCATGTCTCATTTCTCTTATAGTATGCTGTCCTACAGGCTATTTCAATGTTAACTACAACCCATATTCCCAGTATGTTTACTATGTTCCATTTGTCCTGTGACTATCTTTACCCATATGAGAATTATCTGGCCTGTTCCCTCTATAACTGAAGATACTAGCCCCTAATGAGTCAGCTACACAATTACTATAGTCTCTGCAATAAACCTGCTAACTACAACGCTTGTTTTCATATATTACTTTATAACAAAGAAGGGTGTATGCAACACCCAGATATGTTATAGTCAAGGTGATCCATTTACCAAACTACTACTATTATATCTTAAGTATTAGATTGCACATACACAAGTGCATCGATACATGTTGTCCCCTTCAAAATACCCTTTCTACTATTCATAATACTATTCATAATACTCTATATCTGAGTCGCATAACTAGAGGCTGAGCCTTGTTATCTTTGCTCTCAGTCAGACTGAGGGGGCCTACTTTGGATATATACTCTCACTTCTAACATAGGCGCTTTCACGAAAAAAGGCTCTCCATGCTCTTTAACTATAAAAATCCTCTGACTCATCATACAATGGCCTTAAATTCATCTTACTATATATATAGCCATATATTGGAATCTAGACAGGAAGATAGAGCATTTGCTTATGTTATCTACACGCTTTACGCTTGTTATATTTATTCTATAGTTATGTCACTTTGCCTTTTTATAGTAATGTTGGCCAGCCTATCATTTCACCTATTGAAAGTTGCCGAAAAGCCACTCACGATCAAGACAAAACTCACTTAAGCTTCTAATATACCACTATCAACCTCATTAAAATTATTATCCCCATGTTACTTACAACTAACCACCATCATTGTAGCAGATGGTTATTCTGTTTATTTATATATACATAATCTATACATTTCATTAGCATTTAGAAGGTCCAAATTCCCTTCCCTCAGCCGGCGAGGGCCGGAAGGATCTTAATTACTAGCTTGAATATTCAACAATATACCTTGTACCGCATCCTATGTCAGCTAATATGTGTTTATTCCATATACTTAAGGGGTATTCATTACTTGCTAATTTATTATCTTATTCTAATATGCTAATTACCAAGCAGTGTTTACCCGCTGATTATTAAATTGTATCTATATTTCCAAATCTATTAAGTGTAATTTGACCCATTAGGGTTTCTAATATGACTATCACACTTCAGCAGTATTACTTATATCGAAGGGTCCATAAACGGCCAGCTAACTAGCCATTCATATAAACCATCAAGAGTATAAAATGGAGATTTCAGAAGTTTATTATATAGCAATCATCTATGCATATTTCTTTTATCCCTGTATTGTGTTCCATGAACAGTGTGTTATTTATATTCTGATCTTTATTGTATGCTTTTTTTTTTTGTGCAAAACCTCAATAAAAGATTATAAAAAAAAAAAGTAAGAAACATAACATATGCCATTCCATAGTCAAAGTATTAATATATTTATTTAATGCAATTGGAGCATGATTTGAGATAATTATTTCATTACCATCTGGTTTATTGACTCGAACAAAGAATTCATAGTTTTTGAAGAATAGGTAAATTCTTTTTGGTCTATATTGTTATGTCTCCAAACATCAATTAATCCAAGTTCATGTTATTTTTCCTGGGTATCCTATCCAGTGCTGATATCAAAGCAAAATTAGAATATCTGTCCAAAATAATCTGAGTAGCCATATGTTCTATTAAGTTTTTAATCAAATTTTCCCAAAATTATTAGTTTTTTTATTAGGCCCATAAATATTGCATAAATTAATAGTAATTTTTTTATGGGAATTCAAACAATAACACATCTCCCTTGGAGGCCTATTACTTTATCTAGAATCTCATAATGTAATCCATTCTTGACAAGAATTGCCACACTTCTACTATAATTTTACTGTGATATGAGGCATATATTACTTCTTTAACTCATTCTCTTTTCATTTATCATGTTTGTAATTATTTAAATGATTCTCCTGTAAAAAAAAAATATCTCTGCTTTTGTCTAAATTATTTAGTGAGCATTTCCTTTTATTCAGCAAATTAAGCTCATCTAATAAGATAAGTAAAACAAAACCCAAACAAATAAAGAAAACTACATCTAAAAAGAAATATAATTCCATATGTAGCCAAGATGGAATCACCAAGGCTAAGAAGAGGGGGGGAAGCAAAAAATGTATCTAAATTGTGTATTCCTTTAGTAATTGCGGGATAAATTGTGAATTTCTTTAGAAGCTCAGCTTAAATAAAATTTAATACATATTTTATAGAATGGAGATTAAAAGTGAAATATGGAAGAAGAAAAAAAATCTAGACTCTCTGAGGCTGACTGCGTGGAGATTAAACGCTTAATTCTAGACGAGAGAGGTTTTTCTGAGAGAGTGATTGATACTCTCATTCAAGCTTGTAAGGTGTGGAGAACCTACTTCCTTTGTTAAGGCTCTGATTAGGATCAGACCTGTGTTTAGATCTAAGGCTCCTCCTTGGAGTCTAAATCTTGTTCTTAAGGTTTTGCAACGAGCTCTGTTTGAGCCTATGCATGAGATTGACATTATATTGTTGTCCTGGAAGGTTCTTTATCTATTAGCTATTGCTTCTGCGTGCAGAGTATCTGATATTGCCGCCTTGCAATGTGAGCCTCCTTTTCTGGTGTTTCATTCGGATAAGGCTGTCCTACGTACTAAGTTAGGTTTTCTTCCTAAGGTCGTGTCAGACCGCAACATCAATCAAGATATTGTGGTTCCTTCCTTGTGTCCAAATCCTTCTTCTGTGAAGGAACGTTTGCTTCATAATTTGAACGTGGTTCGAGTCTTGAAGTTCTACCTTCAGGCTACTAAGGATTTTAGACAAACTTCGTCCTTCCTTATCTTTTTGGTTAAGGAGTGTTATCTGCTTTGCTTATGAGACAGCGTGACACAGACCTCCTCAGAGGATTATGGCTCATTCTACTAGAGCAGGAGCTTCCTTTTTGGCCTTTAAAAATGAGGCCTCTATGGATCAGATTTGTAAGGCGGATACCTGGTCCTCCTTACATACTTTTTCTAAATTTTACAAGTTTGATGTTTTTGCTTCGGCTGAAGCAGCTTTCGGGAGAAAGGTTTTGCAGGCTGTGGTGCCCTCAGATTAGGGTCCGCCTCTCTTTTTGTCCCTCCCGTTATCATTCAGTGTCCTCTAGAGCTTGGGTATAAGTTTCCCAACAGTAAGGAATAATGCAGTGAACTCTCCTTATATTAAGAAGGAAAACATAAATTATGCTTAGCAGATAATTTAATTTCCTTCTGTATAAGGAGAGTCCACAGCCCTCGTCCATGTTGTCCGATGGGCGGCCCTCTAAATTATATTTTTCTTCTGGCACGATTTATACCCTGATATTTCTCCTACTGTTCCTTGTTCCCACAGCATAATGACTGGGGGATGGGGAAGTGGGAGAGGTATTTAATCCTTTGGCTGGGGTGTCTTTGCCTCCTCCTGGTGGCCAGGTTCACTATTTCCCAACAGTAAGGAATGATGCAGTGGACTCTCCTTATACAGAAGAAAATAAAATAAAATTATCTGGTAAGCATAATTTATATTTTTGCCATAACCTTTGCATGTGAGTAAATACACCACATATTTGGTATTGCAATTTAGGTATTGTCTGATTTTGTACACCTTTTGCTCATCCTGAGATTTAAATTAGTCACCCAATAAAACATATGTACACGTTTTACATCTTCTACTGCCACACTTATGAAAACCAGTTTTTTTAGTTAAACAATTAACCTTATCATTTACTGGTAACATTGAGGGTGACAACATATTTCCTAATGTCTTCTTTCTATTATCAAATTTCATAGTCTCATCTGTTCTAAGAATAAGCAATGTATTCCTAATGATCTCACAACATTTTTTGGAACGTGTTGCAGGAATCAGATTTGAAATGAGTGTATAGTTTCAAAAATACATTAAATTCACAAAGTAAAACATCAAATAATGTGTTTTCAATATAGTACAGGGTGAATTTAATTTTCAAATGATTCTTTTTGTTTGTTTTTGCATTTTCCATATTGTCCCAACTTTTTTTCGGAATTGGGTTTGTACAAATGCCCCTTTATATGTTCTAAAAAGCGTGTGTCTGACTTCTCAGTATTCAGTATCAGTTGAATCCTAAATTACAAATAAAAATTCCCCCTGCCATGTCAAAATGAAACCATTTGTGTCCATCCTCGGGCCTAAAGGCAACCATTCAGCCCTTCATTGGTTTTAATATGCTTTAATTAACCAGAGTGCATAGATTATTTATTTATAAAATATTTTACCAGGAAGGATACATTGAGATTTCTCTCGTTTTCAAGTATGTCCTGGGAGTATTATATAGTATACATATAAATACAGTGTGTATGTGTATAAAACAATATTAATTGTGAGGGGTGGAAGTCTTGGTGAATTCCCACACTTTTTATTTATCTAGAATATAGATAGATATAATATATAGATAGATAGATAGATAGATAGATAGATAGATAGATAGATAGATAGATAGATAGATACAGGGGTCAAGCCCAGCAAGAACGCATAGGAACGGAGTTTCTGCACTATTTGTGCAGGTGGAACTAAGTTCCCAATAAGCAAAGAACAGAAATGCTTCAGAAAACACTGCTGCTGCTGGTGGGAGGAGCTGTAGCACAGTTTGGTTAGAGGGATAGTGAGAGCCTCTAATAATGGGCAGTAACAATTCCTACAATACACTAAATGCAAGCCTGTAAGCGTCCCTGCTGTGTGATCACCCACATATTGTGCTTACATTTCTGTGTGTCTTGCTCTGGGGTTATTTAGCTTCCCTCAGCAGAAATAGGACTATTGCACCTTAAATGGGTGAGACTCTGTGAAAGAGGAGGAGTCTGGAGTTGCTGTTAGACACAGATGTCTCAGCTTACCCTGGTAAGGAAGGAGAGGAGGGGAAGAAGGAGGGTGGGAAGAACTAAAGCTAAGCTGGCTATGCACCATGTCAGTTAAAAACAAAGTATGGATACCCTGGATCACAGGCATTTAAGTGTGTCTAAATTGGTTATTTTAAAGTTGTTTAAAATCAAAAATTTCATTGTTTCACCAAAGAAAAAATGTGCTCCTCAAGCAGGGAAGAGTCATGTAATTCCAGCTTCCTGCTTTCTCTTTGATTGGAATTCCTTTTAGTTCTTCCAGAGATAGCTGGGAGGAGGTTTGCAAGGAAAATACATGTGCACACAAAGGAAAATAGTCCATGCAATTAAAAGTGTTTGTGAAACATCTTGTAGTAGGATAAGCCCAATTACTTTATTTTATACACAAAAGTATGTGCAGTCTGTTTATCTGTGTTGGTCTCTGTATATCTATTAATTTATGGTCAGCAGTTTCATCCCAAAGTTAAAGGTGACCTGTTTTGCTTTCAATGTTACTGTGCCCTCATGCCTCCTGCTTCCTCTGCCAGTGTTTCTTGCTTCACATTTACTTGGTATATATGTTAATAGTAAAAGAAAATGACAGATGCCTTGACCATAATTTTACTTGAAATCACATTGTCATTGTTTTTTACTGTAGATTAAGTGCACACACAAACCTTATCAAGATCATGATATCAGATATTTACATTACAGAGCCTTACACATCCTGAGAGCCAGGGGGTAACATCACCAAAATGTTTACTAAGGGGGTGGAAGTCTTACGCCTAGATTTAGAGTTGGGCGGTAGCCGTGAAAACCAGCGTTAGAGGCTCCTAACGCTGGTTTTTACCGCCCGCTGGTATTTGGAGTCAGTCATTAAAGGGTCTAACGCTCACTTTCCAGCCGCGACTTTTCCATACCGCAGATCCCCCTACGCCATTTGCGTATCCTATCTTTTCAATGGGATCTTTCTAACGCCGGTATTTAGAGTCGTGGCTGCAGTGAGCGTTAGAAATCTAACGACAAAACTCCAGCCGCAGAAAAAAACCAGGAGTTAAGAGCTTTTTGGGCTAACGCCGGTTCATAAAGCTCTTAACTACTGTGCTCTAAAGTACACTAACACCCATAAACTACCTATGTACCCCTAAACCGAGGTCCCCCCACATCGCCGCCACTCTATTAACATTTTTTAACCCCTAATCTGCCGACCGCACACCGCTGCCACCTACATTATAGCTATGTACCCCTAATCTGCTGCGCCAAACACCGCCGACCCCTATATTATATTTATTAACCCCTAATCTGCCCCCCTCAACGTCGCCTCCACCTGCCTACACTTATTAACCCCTAATCTGCCGAGTGGACCGCACCGCTACTATAATAAAGTTATTAACCCCTAATCCGCCTCACTCCCGCCTCAATAACCCTATAATAAATAGTATTAACCCCTAATCTGCCCTCCCTAACATCGCCGACACCTAACTTCAAGTATTAAGCCCTAATCTGCCGATCGGAGCTCACCGCTACTCTAATAAATTTTTTAACCCCTAAAGCTAATTCTAACCCTAACACCCCCCTAAGTTAAATATAATTTTATTCTAACGAAATAAATTAACTCTTATTAAATAAATTATTCCTATTTAAAGCTAAATACTTACCTGTAAAATAAACCCTAATATAGCTACAATATAAATTATAATTATATTGTAGCTATTTTAGGATTAATATTTATTTTACAGGCAACTTTGTATTTATTTTAACCAGGTACAATAGCTATTAAATAGTTAAGAACTATTTAATAGCTAAAATAGTTAAAATAATTACAAAATTACCTGTAAAATAAATCCTAACCTAAGTTACAATTAAACCTAACACTACACTATCAATAAATTAATTAAATAAAATACCTACAATTATCTACAATTAAACCTAACACTACACTATCAATAAATTAATTAAATACAATATCTACAAATAAATACAATGAAATAAACTAACTAAAGTACAAAAAATAAAAAAGAACTAAGTTACAAAAAATAAAAAAATATTTACAAACATTAGAAAAATATTACAACAATTTTAAACTAATTACACCTACTCTAAGCCCCCTAATAAAATAACAAAGCCCCCCAAAATAAAACAATGCCCTACCCTATTCTAAATTTAAAAAGTTCAAAGCTCTTTTACCTTACCAGCCCTGAACAGGGCCCTTTGCGGGGCATGCCCCAAAGAATTCAGCTCTTTTGCCTGTAAAAAAACCCACATACAATACCCCCCCCAACATTACAACCCACCACCCACATACCCCTAATCTAACCCAAAACCCCCTTAAATAAACCTAACACTAAGCCCCTGAAGATCTTCCTACCTTATCTTCACCATGCCAGGTTCACCGATCCGTCCTCGGAAGTCTTGATCCAAGCCTCGGAAGTGTTGATCCAAGCCCAAGCGGGGGGCTGAAGAGTGACGTCCATCCTCGGGCTGAAGTCTGGATCCAAGCGGCGGCTGAAGAAATCCATCATCGGGCTGAAGTCGGAAGTCCATCATCGGGATGAAGTCTTCTATCAAGCAGCATCTTCAATCTTCTTTCATTCCGGAGCGGAGCCATCTTCTTCCCAGCCGACGCGGATCCATCCTCTTCTAATGACGCCTACTAGCCGAATGACGGTTCCTTTAAATGACGTCATCCAAGATGGCGTCCGTCGAATTCCAATTGGCTGATAGGATTCTATCAGCCAATCGGAATTAAGGTAGGAAAATTCTGATTGGCTGATGGAATCAGCCAATCAGATTCAAGTTCAATCCGATTGGCTGATCCGATCAGCCAATCAGATTGAGCTCGCATTCTATTGGCTGTTCCGATCAGCCAATAGAAAGCGTGCTCAATCTGATTGGCTGATTCCATCAGCCAATCAGAATTTTCCTACCTTAATTCCGATTGGCTGATAGAATCCTATCAGCCAATCGGAATTCGACGGACGCCATCTTGGATGACGTCATTTAAAGGAACCGTCATTCGGCTAGTAGGCGTCGTTAGAAGAGGATGGATCCGCGTCGGCTGGGAAGAAGATGGCTCCGCTCTGCTCCGGAAGAAAGAAGATTGAAGATGCTGCTTGATAGAAGACTTCATCCCGATGATGGACTTCCGACTTCAGCCCGATGATGGATTTCTTCAGCCGCCGCTTGGATCCAGACTTCAGCCCGAGGATGGACGTCACTCTTCAGCCCCCCGCTTGGGCTTGGATCAACACTTCCGAGGCTTGGATCAAGACTTCCGAGGACCGATCGGTGAACCTGGCATGGTGAAGATAAGGTAGGAAGATCTTCAGGGGCTTAGTGTTAGGTTTATTTAAGGGGGGTTTGGGTTAGATTAGGGGTATGTGGGTGGTGGGTTGTAATGTTGGGGGGGGTATTGTATGTGTTTTTTTTACAGGCAAAAGAGCTGAATTCTTTGGGGCATGCCCCGCAAAGGGCCCTGTTCAGGGCTGGTAAGGTAAAAGAGCTTTGAACTTTTTTAATTTAGAATAGGGTAGGGCATTTTTTTATTTTGGGGGGCTTTGTTATTTTATTAGGGGGCTTAGAGTAGGTGTAATTAGTTTAAAATTGTTGTAATATTTTTCTAATGTTTGTAAATATTTTTTTATTTTTTGTAACTTAGTTCTTTTTTATTTTTTGTACTTTAGTTAGTTTATTTCATTGTATTTATTTGTAGATATTGTATTTAATTAATTTATTGATAGTGTAGTGTTAGGTTTAATTGTAGATAATTGTAGGTATTTTATTTAATTAATTTATTGATAGTGTAGTGTTAGGTTTAATTGTAACTTAGGTTAGGATTTATTTTACAGGTAATTTTGTAATTATTTTAACTATTTTAGCTATTAAATAGTTCTTAACTATTTAATAGCTATTGTACCTGGTTAAAATAAATACAAAGTTACCTGTAAAATAAATATTAATCCTAAAATAGCTATAATATAATTATAATTTATATTGTAGCTATATTAGAGTTTATTTTACAGGTAAGTATTTAGCTTTAAATAGGAATAATTTATTTAATAAGAGTTAATTTATTTCGTTAGATTTAAATTATATTTAACTTAGGGGGGTGTTAGTGTTAGGGTTAGACTTAGCTTTAGGGGTTAATCCATTTATTACAGTAGCGGTGAGCTCCGATCGGCAGATTAGGGGTTAATACTTGAAGTTAGGTGTCGGCGATGTTAGGGAGGGCAGATTAGGGGTTAATACTATTTATTATAGGGTTATTGAGGCGGGAGTGAGGCGGATTAGGGGTTAATAACTTTATTATAGTAGCGGTGCGGTCCGCTCGGCAGATTAGGGGTTAATAAGTGTAGGCAGGTGGAGACGACGTTGAGGGGGGCAGATTAGGGGTTAATAAATATAATATAGGGGTCGGCGGTGTTAGGCGCAGCAGATTAGGGGTTCATAGCTATAATGTAGGTGGCAGCGGTGTACGGAGCGGCAGATTAGGGGTTAATAATAATATGCAGGGGTCAGCGATAGCGGGGGCGGCAGATTAGGGGTTAATAATTGTAAGGTTAGGGGTGTTTAGACTCGGGGTACATGTTAGAGTGTTAGGTGCAGACTTAGGAAGTGTTTCCCCATAGAAAACAATGGGGCTGCGTTAGGAGCTGAACACGGCTTTTTTGCAGGTGTTAGTTTTTTTTTCAGCTCAAACAGCCCCATTGTTTTCTATGGGGGAATCGTGCACGAGCACGTTTTTGAAGCTGGCCGCGTCCGTAAGCACCGCTGGTATCGAGAGTTGCAGTGGCGTTAAATTATGCTCTACGCTCCCTTTTTGGAGCCTAACGCACTGAAAACTCAGCCATTCTGTGAACTCTAAATACCAGCGGTATTTAAAAGGTGTGGGGGGAAAAAAGCACGCGTAGCTAACGCACCCCTTTGGGCGCAGAACTCTAAATCTAGCCGTTAGTGAGTTCCCACATTTTTCTTTGTAGGACTGACACCTGCTCTTAGTGATTTGACCAATTAGAGGTGTCCAAATAGCCATATAGTGACCAACATGTAGCAAATTCTCATCTTTTCTCTTTGCTGCTCAGAGAGATAAGTACTTTTGATTTCTCTAGTCGTGGTTTTTCACTTTAATATTAGTACTTTTCCAATTGTATTTTGTTCTTTTTTCCAATTGTTATTTAAATTCTATTATTTAAATTCTATTTTTTCTTTTTCTCTCTTCTTTCTTAATTTTATTGATTTATTTGACCTTTCTTTTACTTTTTTTATTCTTATTTTCTTTCTTTTATTTTCACTCCACTTATTTCTTTTTTTATCCTTAACTTATTTTTCATTTATATTCTGATTTTTCTTGTTATTTCTGTTATCCACTTTTTACCTGATTTTTATTGCTCCATTGCCCAATATTTGTTGTTATTATTGCTTTGTGTTTCTTTTCATTCCGTTTTTGTTGGATTTATTTGTGTTTTCTTACCTTTTGAAGCGTTAAATAATTGCTTCCTCCTTGCCTCCATTTGTCAGCCGCCATCTTGGATGACTCGGTAGCTTGAGACGCCTCCATTTTGACGTGCATAGCTGCCGAGTCATTCCCGCACTTTTCCCCATCCTTTTGAGCCGCCCTCACATTCCTCTCATTCCTCAAGAGATCATCTCCTCAGCTGTTTATCTCTCATACATTAAGCAACTTTGTTAAAGGGACACTGAACCCAAATTTTTTCATTTGTGATTCAGATAGAGCATGCAATTTTAAGCAACTTTCTAATTTACTCCTATTAGCAAATGTTCTTCATTCTCTTGGTATCATTATTTGAAAAGCAAAATTGTAAGTTTGGATGCCGGCCCATTTTGGTGAACAACCTGAGTTGTTCTTCCTGATTGGTGGATACATTCATCCACCAATAAACAAGTGCTGTCCAAGGTTCTGGACTTTCTTTTTCAAATAAAGATAGCAGGAGAACAAAGAAAAATTGATAATCGTAGTAAATTAGAAAGTTGCTTAAAATTGCATGCTCTATCTGAATCACAAAAGAATAAATTTGGGTTCAGTGTCCCTTTAAGCATTTTTTCTTGCAAAAACAAAGTTTTATTGCTGGCTGTTTTTTTAAAATTCTAGCAACCTATTCTGTTTTTCCTCAACTTAACTTTTAATTAAAGTTTATCTAGATTAATTTAGTTATCAAATACTTATTTTTCTGTTAATAATAATTATTTATATATATTTATTAATATGTCTGAAGAAAATAGAGGCAGTATATCTGAAAAATCTGTCCAGAATATGATTATTAGCTCTTTTGAGCGATTTAAAATGCATATGGCTCAGATTCAATCTGCTATTAATAATTTAAACAACCTTCAGCAGAATATGCCTAGAAAGGCTTCATGTAAAACTAAGCATATTTCTTTACCCTCAGAGGAAGAGGTTAATTTTATTTCTGCAAAAAAATAAATTGTCATATCAGCACAGTTCTGACATTTCCATGCCTGCCCTGCAGTGCAATACCATGCAACTCTTCCCTTTCTGAATCTATCAATAAAAAATATAATATGCAACATATTAATGCAGATTCAGACAATGAATCCTTTTATTCCTGGCAATCTCATTTGTCATTTGTTTCTCAGTCCTCTTCTTCCTCTGAAGAGTCTCCTAAACGTAAGAAATTTTAAAGATCCTCAAAATCAAAAAAGCCTAAATTTATTGATAACTCTGGCATTCCCTATGCAGATCCAAATGATCTATGTCACCCCCGTTTTTCTCAGTGGCGCCCTTAAAAAAGGGTAGTGAAATTTATTGATTTTTATATTAGAAGACTCTTGTTTAAAAAACAAAATATTTCCTGAGAGCTGAATGTTCTCACCCAGAATTGCCCAATAACACTCACCTTACGCCTGATATCGATAAGAACTTGAATTTATTGGCCATAAAAATTCTAATTTAAGAAGGGGTCCTGATAGGTTTTTGAGATCTTGCCAGGACAAATTACTTGATACATTAGGCTCTGTAACAAATCTTTTTGAACTAACTGAAAAGGCTATCTCTCATGACTCTCCCTTAGATCATTTTATAGCAAGAGAATGGATACAACATACAATTTATGTTAGGAGATGCTAATACCTCCATCTCTACACAACCTAGAAGTTTACATTTAAGATGCATTGACCCCCAAATTACTGATTTCACCTCTATTGAAATGGGCCCTGAAGCTGATGGGCTTTTGTTCAGAGAAGCTGGCCTCAAAGAATTAAGTTCTTACGTTAATACTTTTAACTCATTAAAATTAATACAAAAAAGATTTTTCCCCAGCCACAACCATTTAGGGTATTTGCAAGAGCAGGAAAAGGCAGAGATCGATTTTCCAGCCGCTCTTCTTCTATGTCCAGGTCTCACTTCTACAACTTTGTCATGCCCTCCTCCTCTCACTCAAATATTTTCCCTTCGAGGTCAAGACAAGCTTTCAACAGGTCCTTCAGGTCCAAATGTAACAGAAGACGTAACAGAAGACCTTTCCAAGGTAGGTTCAAACATCTTTTCTTTCGCTCATCCAAAAATTGGAGGCAGGTTATCTATGTTCATAGGAGAATGGCAAAAAATAACGGCAGATCCCTGGGTTTTACAAACCATTTCAGGCCTTCATTTAGAATTTTTAACCCCTCCTTTTCAGTCTTCCCTTCCCAATCCAATAACATTTTCAGATCAGATTCTTCTAGATTCAGAAATAACAGAATTATTTTCAAAATAAGCGATAGAACCAGCCCTAGATTCCACAGGCTCTTTCATAATCAATATGTTTCTAGTAAAAAAGAAAGAAGGGACTTTTAGTCCTGTAATAAATCTAAGACTACAAAAAAAAATTCTGATCTACAACCACTTCAAGATGGAGGGTATTCGCCTCTTAAGGGACAGCCTTTACAATATGGACTGGTTAGTCAGATTGGATCTAAAAGACGCTTACCTTACGGTTCCGGTTCATTCAAACTTCAGAAGATTTCTCAGATCCCTTTGGAAAGGAAAATTATGGCAATTCACCTGTCTTCCATTTCGGCTTTCCTCAGCCCCTTGGGTTTTTACCAAACTCTTGAAACGGGAGAAATTATACTTTGTGTCTGCAGTGAGACTCCTATTCAAGTGTAGAACAAGGCAAACTAAGGTATTACACCCTTCATATGGTTCAGTTATATCATGCACCTTACTGAACTTAAAGGGACATGAAACATAACATTTTTCCTTCTTCTTTCAAATAGAACATACAATTGTAAACAACTTTCCAATTTACTTCTATTGTCAAATTTTCATTGTACCTTTGGTATCCTTTGCTCAAAGTGCACGTGTCTGCAGCACTATATGGCAGAAAATTTGCAACAATGTTATACTTTAGCAATAGCACTATTATCTGCTATTCAGTGCTCCAAATATGTGCACGCTGCCTATCTAGATATCTCTTCAACAAAGAATACCATGGTCCCCATGTATTAAGCAGCTTGTTGGCAAGCTTCTCAACTTGAGAAGTTGTTCACACGCCATTGCTGCATACGGTCAACAGATCTGTTCGTCTGCTGGCCTGTATGCATAATTACACACTCCAATGAGTGTATAATGCCTGCCCCTTCTCTCGCACGCCTAATCGCACAAGAAAAGGGTCTGTCAACCACCCTAAGCCAGCGAGTTTTAATGACCGCTGCTTCTTACATTGCGGAAGCAGGTTCGTATGTGCGAACCTGCCCTGCAAGGGCTCCAGAACAGCTTACACTGCTTCATACATGGAGCCCCATTAGAACAAAGCAAATATGATAATAGAAGTCAACTGGAAAGTTTATTAAAAGTGTATGATTTATCTGAATCACAAAAGAAAAAAATTTGGGTTTCATGTCCCTTTAAATAAGGCATAAAAATAGTTAGTTGGCTGTAAGCACTAAAGCTGGATATTCTGCACATAATGAAGGAGCTGAAAACAGATGATAGGAGTATGGTAGGCTAGTAATTTCAGCACAGTATGTCAGTCCCTACCCAGTAACAATGGTTTTGATAAGAAATAAAAGAGCAGGGATTTTAAGAAAATGCCATAAAGCACTGATATATGTACACAACCTAGTGAAAGAAAACCCTGCTTTAAGCAAGTTTTAATTCTAGTCATTCAATGCCATGACAGTAACCGCATACCCAGCCTAAAGGATCATTGAGATGAGTCAAGTTCCGGAGGTGGATCCGGAAGGAGCGGAAGGGGCGGAGCCACGCACGGTGCTAGTGTGGCGCTACTCAGAGCGGGAAGGAGTACAGCCGCTTCTCTTGACACCGGCAAGCTATCCTTGGGGCCGTGTTTCCTTTTTTAGACGGCCGGCGGATATCCTAGCTCCTGTAGTGAGCAGTTTGCATTACCGGATCTCACGTAGGGGAAAGAGGCCTTTTCCCCAGGCCTATACTGACCGTTATCTGGCCTGAAGCCAAGCAGCACAGAGAAGGACCCAGGCATGGCGCCACAGTGCAAGCAGCGATAAGACCAAAACAGCCGAAAACAACGGGCACAAGAGTGGCGTAAGCTGTACAAGTGGTCAGCCTAACAACGAGACAAGAGTGGAGCACTGCTACGGTAAAGAAATACCCCAGCTGCGAACTGGTAGACTCTGGTAAGGTAACCGGAGGGGGGTATACTATAAATTAAGAGACCCGCAATCTCCCACAGACACTGCAGTTCTATGTAGCCCATTCGCAACTTGGTGAGCACTAGTCAGAGAGAACTGGTGAGGGGCGAAAGGCTGCAGAGAAGTAAGACACTAACAAAAATGCCCATAGTGAAGGTGTTAGACCAGTAACCTGACACAGATACCGCACCAACATTGAATAACTGGAGGATAAAAAGTATTGCCATAAGGGGATATATGCAGCAGCACTAAAATCAGACCTAGGAACTGTATATACTGCTAAATATTCTGGCTAAACACACAACGGCCCCCCTGAAGAGATACATTCATTGGTCAAGCTGCTGCAGTAATCAAGGAAAGAGACAGAGAGCCTGGAGGCGCTGAACTGGCAGTCATACGCACACGCAGGCCTTAAAAGTGTTGTAATATGTGCATGACAAATGTTAATCATAGTAACCTATTTTAAATAATATTATGCGCTGTACTGAATAGCTATCTGCCTACTCCTGCTAAAAAGTGTTATTTAAAGCCAGTAAGACTTACTGCATTGAAAATGTACTGATGTGGGCCGGATAAACTATACATTATATATACTCTGTGTATTAACAATTTACAACAACCTAGGAAAGTGACAGAGAACCCTGAGGGGTTAAACTGGTAGTCATATTTACATGCAGGCTTAAAAAAGGCTTTGAAGCGATTATTATTTATGTATGATAAATGCTTACTAAGGTAGCCTATTCTAAGCAAGACTACATATTGTAAGGAGTAATTATCTGTCTATTTCTGTTAAAAAGTGTAATCTAATGTTGATAAGGTTTGCTGAGCTGAATATGTAAAAATATTTTGGTTTTTTCTTCTTTTTTTTTGGATAAATGCAAAGATATAAAATTAAGTGCTAAATTAAGTGTTTAAGCTACCTATATATTGTATATAATTTGTACCCCTAACTTGAGACAGAAATTCTTAAAAAAGCAAGGAAAAAGGGGGAGAAGAAAAAAGAAGAAAAAAGGGGGAAAAATAGCATAGAAAAAAAGAGAGGGTGCTGATAAAAATTATAAATACAATAGAACAAGAAATTGGTACAAGGTCTTAGGCTTGCTTCTGTACGGAGTTAATTATTTTGTAATCAATGTGCTTATGTAAAACTTGCTACTGATATTGGTGTTGCTAAAGGGTCTTTATAGACCAACTATATTTGTTGTGCAGAATAAGTAGGCCTGTGAGAGTAGAAACTAGGCTTATTGGGCCGGGAAGGAGGAAAGAGAAAAAAAAAAAAAAAAAGAGTCCCAGATTCCCTGTTTAAACAAGAGGCTCAAATACAACAGCGTAGGATAGATCAGAGGCATTCATATACTATCTCTGGCATAATGTAAGACTATATAAGATAAGATACCACTGTGTGATATATTGTTCTTAATAGATTTAAGAGTTATATACACTTCTTCCTTTTTATAAGGGGAACAGTCCGGCACACATAAGAGTGAACGTGTGGGGGTGCCTACACACACAGAAATAAGATATATCTAATCACAAATACGCACAAGTCATCACAGACTAACTTACCTTTTTTTCTTTTTTTTTTTTTTTTTTTATTGTGTCGTTAGTAATAATACACTGCAATAAACTCTCTGCTTATGGAGAGGTTCATCACTAACTATAAGTCACAATCACCAAACATGCCAGTTAAAGCCAGAGACAGGAAAAATAGATCTAGCACTGACAATGTAGGGAACCTACCTACAACAGTTTCTACAACAGATACTATCAGCGCAGAGTCACAGGATATAGTTAAACAGTTAGCAGAGCTTATGTTACCACAATTCGACCAAATCAAAATAGATATAAATAATCTGACAACAGAAATTAAACATTTTACATCAAGACTTAATGAAGCAGAACAACGCATATCTGACTTAGAAGATGCTAAAATAACCCAAGAACATATAATGAAAGAACAGAACACACAGATAGCAAGTTTACAATACAAATTAACTGACTTAGAAGACCGCGCCCGTCGCAATAATGTTAGAATCTTGGGCATACCAGAAGTAAGTGAACCTCAACACTTAATACACCTGGTTTCACAACTAATACCCCAGAGACTAGGGATAACACCTAATTTATTACCTTTAATAGTCGAAAGAGCACATCGCCTAGGACCATTAAAAACTTTATCAGATGGAACAGTTAAAACAAGACCGATCATAGCCAGATTTCTAAACTTCCAGGATAAGGTAAAATTTATGCAGTGCTATAGACAGAAAGCCCCACTAATTATGGAAGGTAAATCTATTTTGATGTTTCAGGATTACTCATCTGAGACATCACAAAAACGAAAAGAAATAACTCCAATATGTACGAAATTGATTCAGGCAGGGATTAAAGCCACGGTCATATACCCTGCAAAAATTAAGATTCTAACAGAGGGAGAAAATAAGATGCTTAATACTCCAGAGGAAGCCAGGGAATTTGCAAAATTGAAAAGTATTGCACTTTAAATCGAATAGGTACATAGAGAATGATATTATAACATCTATAAATATGTATACATGGAGTCTCATAATATATTGTGTCTTGCGCCGAACCAAGCCAATAAGGCTGATACGGTTCAGTATTTCTTGGTTTTTAATTTTTATTATTATTTTTTTTTTTTCTCTCGCTCTCTCTCCTTCTCTCGACCCCCCCCCCCACATTATCCGCCCCTCCTTTTTGAAATTGTTGGATGCTCGATTTTTTTGTTTTTTAAATGAATATGGTACTTAATCTTGCCTCTTGGAATGTCGGGGGGATAACCTCGCCACAGAAACGCAAAAAGATATTAAAACAGTTAAAGAGACATAAAGTAGATATTGCTTTTCTTCAAGAAACGCATCTGAGTGAAATTGAATTAGGTAAACTCAAAACTGACTGGGTAGGTGAGGTAGTGGGTACACCATGTTTGAATAGGAAAAAAGGGGTTGCTCTTTTGTTTCATAAAAAAATCCAATTTAAAGTACTCAATATGGAGACAGACCAAGATGAGAGATATCTCATTATGCAACTTGAAATAGCGGGAACGAAATTCGTATTTTGTAATATCTATGGCCCTAATAAAACAGATAATGCCTTCTGGGTAAAATTACAAAGAAAATTACTACCCCATTTTGCGGAAAACTTAATTGTGGTAGGCGACTTAAATATAGTTAAATACCCCACATTGGATAGACTAAAGCCATCATTAAATAAGAATAGCAAACAAGAAGCCAAAATATTTAAGAATTTTTCTAATCTATTACACCTTAATGATATTTGGCGGATCCAAAACCCAGACCTGAAAAAATTCACATGTGAATCATATGCACATCGCACATTGTCTAGGTTAGACTATTTCCTTGTAAGCGATAAAATGCTGCGTTTAGAATTGAAACCTGAAATACAGGAAATACTTATTTCAGACCATGCCATTATCACCTTGCATATTAAATTAGGTAATCCGCAAGAAACAAATTTCAATAGGTTTTTCTTTCCTAGATACCTTGTAACTAATACTCAATTTAAGGCATGGCTAAAATTAAAATGGATAGAATTCATGCAGAATAATGAAATGAGCGGAGTCAAAACAGAAACATTATGGGAGACTTTCAAGGCAGTAATACGAGGCGAAATAAAAGCATATTTGGTAGTACAAAAGCGGAGGCAAGTGGCCAGGGACATAGAACTCGCCTCACAGCTACGTAACGCGTATAACTCCTATATTAGTGATCCATCTGAAGTGTTTTGGCTAACATATCAAAAAATTAAAAAAGAGAGAAAATTATTTTTGACACAAAAGGTGGCACAAGACGACCTTAGGAAGAGGTTTTTTTTTATAGACATGGGGGTAAAGCGGGTAAGGCCTTAGCCAACTTAACCAGAGCCAAAAAAAAAAAGGAGCCAATTATAGCCATTAAAACCATAGGAGAACGCATTGTAAATAAAACAGCAATTCAAGACTATATCTGTACATATTTTAAGGAAGTTTACTCAGAGGCAGCCATAGACATACAAACTAAAAATTAATTCTGGGATAAAATAAGGGTCTCAAGACTAGATAAGTCGAGCGTGGACGAACTAAATCTACCCATCACATTACTTGAAGTAATTAACGCAATTAAAAAACTGGCATCTAACAAAGCCGCAGGCCCAGACCAGCTACCCGCTGAACTTTATAAGCTACTCGCGGAGGATATTGCCCCAATATTAGTTTCCTTATTTAATCAACTTTTTATTAAAAATAATGCGTGCTCAAAATATTTCGCGGCATCACTTATAACTTTGATCCTTAAAAAAAATAAAAAACCAGAAGAGATCGGCTCATATAGGCCGATCTCTCTATTAAATAGTGACTATAAACTTTTAATGTCCATAATTGCACATAGATTCAAACATATTATTGGCTCACTTATTCACAAAGACCAGGTGGGTTTTATGCCAGGCAGAAATTCATCACGCAACCTACGTAAAATTCAACTTGCACTAAACACATATCAAAAACAAACAAGGAATGCCCACACTACGGATATAGATGCAGCAATAGTATCAATTGATGCGGAGAGGGCCTTCGACTCCATAACCTGGGACCACTTATTTACAGCATTGGGGAAATATGGAGTCGAGGGCCCTTTCTCTCAGTTTATACAAGTAATATATCAATCATCATCGGCCGCTGTTATTATCAATGAGTCCATTACGGACTATTTTTCTCTGCATAAGGGTTCAAGACAGGGATGTCCATTGTCCCCTTATTTATTTAATTTAGCACTTGAACCCCTAGCGATCCAGATTAGGAAAGAACTGGAGGGGATTAATATAGGCAAAAGAAAGATAACAACATTACTATACGCGGATGACAAATTAGTATTGTTATCTAATACAAAAAAAAATATTCCAGCTTTAAATCAAATACTACGAGACTTTGGGGTTTTTCGGGCTATAAAGTTAACCCTACAAAAACAGAAATGTATTGGTTAAATAAAAATAAGAACTCGTTACAAAACCCCCCTTTTAGAGAAACAAAGGACCACTTCACTTATCTGGGCATTAAACTATCAATTAATTTTGAAGAATGGTATGATTTTAATTACCCACCAATTTTTCTTAAAATAAAACACTACATGGAGAAGTGGGCTAAATTTAAACTTACATTGACAGGTAAAACTAACCTAATTAAGATGTTATTATTCCCAAAATTGCTATATTTAATGCAAAACCTGCCAATAATAATTAAAAAAAAGGACCTTAATAGATTCAAACGAGCATGTATACAATTTTTATGGGGTGAAAAAAGAAGGGCAATTTCTTATAAGAAACTTATGTTGTTTAGAACAGAAGGAGGGCTAGCGCTGCCTGACATAGAGAGGTACAATTTAGTCTGTATTGGCAAGATTGCATTGGACTGGCTGACTGAAGCCGACTATTATGCAGCCCTTCCTCTGGAAAGAGTCTTAGTATATCCATTCTCCCTCACCGCCCTCCTTCATATACCTAGAGACAAATGGCCTTATAAAATTAAATGTCTGCCGGTTGTCCAGATGGTAATTATTGCATGGCAAAAAATACTACAGATCTTAGATGCATCTAGCTCTTTTTCTAAATACTTACCCATTTTGGGAAATCCCAGCTTTGTGCCCGCGCTGGAATCAAAGATATTTAAAAACTGGGCTCAAAAAGGAATTAATCAGGTACATCAACTGATAGATAAAGAATCATGGACCTGTAAGACCTTTACTAAAATTAAACAAGAATTCGAGATAGACAACAAAGAATTTTACGCATTCTTACAAATTAGACACTATATACAAGAAATACTACAAAGTAATCTGGCAATAGACTCTTGGGAACAAATAGATCCTATTATTAATCTTTTTAAGGCAGGTAGACACAGTATCTCAGCAATATACAGATTGATTATTTCTCAAAATGGCCTCAATAATCTACAAAAGTTAGCGGAAACCTGGCGGGTTTCGCCAGAAAGAATTCAAGAAAGCTTTAGCCTCATAGATAGAGCAACAGTCTCCACCTCTTGGAGGGAGACACATATGAAATTTATAAATAGAATGTACATTACCCCGCAGGTAAAAACTAAATGGGATAAAAGTGTAACATCCTGTCAGAAATGTAAGAATACCAGTGCAGATCTACAGCATTGTTTCTGGTTTTGTAACAAAGTCAAAAAATTTTGGTACAAGATAGGTAATTGGGTCAGTAAAATCAATCAATGCAACTTCCAAATAACTGATAAAAATGTGTTCTTTTTTATTAATCAGGAAGAAACTATATTTAAAAACACGCGTCAGCTGAATACCATAATTATTACAGGAAGGCTCCTAATACTGAAATACTGGAAATCTAAAAAAGCCCCAAATCTGAAAGAATTTAAACAAAAACTCCAAAACCAAATTACGTTAGAGCAAATTGATACATCTGTAAATTCAGAATCACAAGTCAAAAAATTATTTTTCAAGTGGAAAAGTATAATTAATAGTATGCCAGAAAACATGCAGAAGCAGATAATTGCGCCTTTTAGGGGTACAATCTATATGGAACAGGCTATAGCGAATAATGAATACCCCGGGTAATTAGTTATAGGGGATGGGCTCGAGGATGTTGAGGGGGCAGGGGCCGGGAGAACTGAGGGAGAGAAGTGTGTTACTTTTTCTATTTCCTTTTTTTTTTCTTTTTTTTTTTGTCTTGTTGTGTTTTGTTTTGTTTTTGTTTTTTATGATACATGGAAAATCTCCAATCCGATACGCAAATAAGGTGTCAGTACCAATTAATGTCTGTATAGAAGTATGTACTGAAATTGCTAATTATAACAGTATGTATTAATTAAAGTTATGTGATGACAAAAATGTTGTGACACTGTGAATAACTATGTTGATAGTACTGTATCTCCAGGGATTTCTGATGTTTTTGTCTTTGTATTACCTATTCAGTTATGGCAATGGAATTGCATGTCGAATTGGTTAATAAATATTTAAAAAAAAAAAAAAAAATGAAACCCACTCCCAGTTTTTCTGAGCCAGTCCTTATGTAGAGAGGAATATCTTGGAAATGTTAGGGGTGAGCCCTTCATGGGCTTGTAACGACCTTAAGGGTTCATTCTTGGTAGGGATGTAGTGGAATGGTGTATGTGTGTGCAAAATGTTTGTGGCAACAACAATGCAGGTAAAGGGAATTGACTTACCTGCTAAGTTATAATGGGTTGCAGGAAGCTTTGAGTCCTCTTTGCTTCCTGTTGAAGAGAAGCTGCTGTTGCCCTCGCTCCAGACCTTGTCAATGTTTGGGCAGCATAAGTGAAATGGCTTCCTTAGGGTTGCTGCAGAAGTCAAGGCTAGGAGAGGTTTAGTTGAGCTAGCCTTTGTAAGACTGTACAATTTTACTTTTGGTCTCTCTTCGTTACTAGCTGGTTTGTGCGGCCATAAGTTTTGGGGCCCTTAAAGGGTTGGAGTACCTTTCCACACTTTAACGGTAGGAGGTCTCTGCCCTGGACCTTTAACAACCTTGGGCAGAGTGATGGTCAGGCTGAGGGGAGGAGTGACCCACCCTAGATGCAGGGCTAAGGTGCTCCTTCCTAAGTGTAGGCAGACCAAGAGAGCTCCATAATTACCTTTATCGGGATGGCTCTGTCGCAATGCTTGATAGTTTGGGCCGGAACCTTGAGGTATATTTAGGGACTCAATTGCCACCAGGTTTTAAGAATAAGTTTAGTCGGTTATTTAATATTTAAGAATTGGTTATGACCTTAATAAATGTGACCAGTGATGGTCTTCCTTCCACATATGTGTCTGTGTCTTTTGTTTCAGTTAAGTTATTTGAAAGTGTTTATAAAGTTTATTGGGTGCTTCCATATAATGTGCATCCCAAACTTAGCGTTTAACCCCTGTTTTTCATGAGAACTGCTAGGCTTGTGAGTGAGACTGACATTATAAGTATGTTTCTGACTGAAGTGTACTGGTCTAGAATCTCTGGGCTTCATAGTTTTTCCCACAGCAGAAACAATGAGCATCTTTAAAAATCATGCGTTGTGGCATTGTAAATCTCATAAAACATCACAAAGAAGTTGCGATCCAGGCCAGATGAATTAAAACAGGAAACTTTATTTTTCTTCTAAAAACATAAGGAAGTCTTTACAGCATGCAGAGTGAGTGCAGCACTTGGCTTACGCGTTTCAGCAGACACGCCGTAATCATAGCCTGTAGTGCTGTGTTCAACTCTGCTTTTTAAGAACAAAGCAAGAAGCTCATTGGCTCAAAATTTAGTTACTCATTAAAAACACATATGCGCTCATTTTGTCTAGTGTTTAACTGTTTCACTGCCTGGACTAAAAGAGGGGAAATGTAAAGGGGGCAAAACAAATATTCAGTTATAATGTCATATTGGAAAACAAAAATGATCAAATGTGCCCAGACTGAAGATACCAAATTGGGTATTCTATATATACTGGCACTTGAGGGAAAGCCATTTTTGGAACAACACGTCCCAACAATTCATATTAAACGAGAGAGAGTGTTAAATGTAAATATGAAAATGAAAATAATAATAATGTGAATATTTTTGTGTCACATGAAACTTCACTCTATCTATAAGTCAAATGAAAGGAAAGATAGGGGACTTCCCTGGACTGTCAGCCTTGTGGTTAACACGACTGTATGGATGTCCCTGTAACCTCCATTATACTTTCTAAGTGTAATAAAATTACACCAACATAAATGTGAACCTGCCAGTGATATTGATGCTGACATGCCGCATAGTGTATCACCCATAACATAACAGTTAAACTCCTGACGAGTTGATTATACCAATGTGATACAGTAGTTGACATTAGAATGAAAGCTCAGTTGAGATAAATAAATGAATATATATACAAATCCATGATGCCAACGAATTGTGAAATATAAAAATTACACATATATATAGAAATGAAGAGGACAAATGGAAAGCGATGATACAGTAATTGTGCAATTTCCTCATGTAAGTCAATGTTATGTGATTATGTGTATGGAATTCATATACCAGAAGGCCTAAGTGTATATGCATAGTGATGTTATTCAGGGGGCCCTCACTACAGCACTACAGGCTATGATTATGGCGTGTCTGCCGAAACGCATAAGCCAAGTGCTGCGCTCACTCTGCATGCTGTAAAGACTTCCTTATGTTTTTAGAAGAAAAATAAAGTTTCCTGTTTTAATTCATCTGGCGTGGATCGCAACTTCTTTGTGATGTTTTATGTGCAGTTTCCAGAGATCCGACGCCGATGATCAGCTGTGCACTACAGTTCTACTGGAGAACCAATCCGCAACTCCCCATTGATTGTGATGCTACCCGGAAGTGCCAGGCCACCTGTGGAGCGCTTGAGGCTGGAGACGCCGAAAGAGGCAGAGGAGACAGAGGAGTTGATTGCTCTCACGGATGGTGATGGTCCCCTCGTTCGTTTAAGCTGGAAAGTCGGAGGTGGTAGGGTAAGAGTGCATGATCCAAGTGCCAACCCCTTGTTTTCCTCACAAGTTGAGAGTCACAATTTCCTGTTCGTTTAAGGATCTGGGAGAGACTTGCAGTTATGGTCTTACTCTAGTGGAATGGCAATTGTCATGTTTTGTAATGCTGTAATGGGTATACAGAATTGACTCGCACTCTACACGTTCTTGGTTTATTATTGTAAATCTCAAACATATTATCTCAGAGAGTGACTGTTTAATAATCCCCAAAATGATGGTGTATGATCTCAGGTCTTCTTAAGGTGACCACACCATCATTAAACTTTTAGCAGTCGCCTATGATTTTGGTTTGGAAGGACCTAAGAGAAGTTTACATAAATCCTCTTTTGGTTTAGAAGTAGATTACAGCAGGTTACAGAGGGTTCCATATGCAGTCTACCCAGTGGCGGCTCTAGTACTTAATATTTTTGGGGGGGGGGCAAAAGGCACAGCACCTATAATATATTAAGCACTTTGTAGCTCAATGGGGGTGCTTCACTTACGTTTGGGTGTGCATAGAAGTGCTGTAACACTATTGGCTTCAAAGAATTGTTGTAAGCAATCTACACAAGCAGGCCATGAGTTTGTATCTGAGCACGAAGGTTTAAAAAATACCAATTTATGACAAGTAGCCAAAGTGGCAAGTCTATTCTCCTTACCACTATTATGCCTGCAGATTGACAAATTAAATTAAAGAAGATGTGATAATTGATTTGAACTAAATATCCTTCACTCTAATTCTGTAATCACACTTAACAAATAATAACCGTTCCCAGGTGCCTGGGTTGCTTACACACATATATATATTACACATTTTGTTTTTCTAAATCTGTCCCTCTCTCCAAAAGCAGCAGAGAGTACTGCACAGCATAGGAAGTGTTGCTGTTATCTTGCACCATGGGTTTGGAATAATCTTTAACCAGAACAGACAATAACTTCCCTTTAAAGGAAACTAGATAATGGACACTGTGTAAAGTTTTCTTTCTCAACTATGATATCAGGCACTAGATAAACATATTACACAGTAGAAGTTTTATTGCATGCATATAAAAGTGACATAAATAAAAACAGGAAATTTTGGTTAATCTTTAAAGTAATAAAACATTTATTTCTTTTAACTATAAAACAAGACAGGTTATATTGATTTACTATGCTAGAAGAAATAATTAATATTCTCTAGATATTTGAATGAAAGTGATTTCATTCAAGCATGCAGATAACCTTTAATGACTATCAGTTTTGAAGTGTGATACAGAATCAGATACAGCATATTTTTTGTTTAAACGTTTCCAATTTACTTCTGTTTTCATAATGATATTCTTTGTTGTAGAGAATACCTGGGTAGGTAGTTTGCAGTGACTATATGTGACTATAGGTAGTTTGCAATTGACTGGAGAACTATATGGTAGCAGTTTTGAAAGAATGCTTTTGAGCAATAGAATAACTGTTTTCATCATGTATAAAATTGTTAAAAGCATTCTTGTAAAACTGCTGCCATATAGTGCGCCAGAAACCTTCACACTCCTAAGCCTACCCACCGGCTTTTCAACAAAGGATACAAAGAGAACTACGTAAACTTGATAATAGAAGTACACTCTATCTGAAACATTTTTGGTTTCAGGTCCCTTTGCAATTCAAAGAAATTGACAAACTACTATAATGTTTTGTTTCTGGGTAAATATTTTGGGTCAGCAAGAGTTAAGTAGTATACAGCCTATAGATGATCTTATACAGCTCTACTTTTTCAGTAACTCCTCTTTTTGCCCATCTATAAACAACCTCTTATTTCTAGCAGGCAATTTCTACCTTTACTTTTTTTTAACACTTTTATTTTTATTTAGACCAGTGTATTCCACTTCATTTAACTTTTTTTTCTCTTCAATTTTTTTTCTCTGCCATGTCCTTTCTCTCTGCCCCATCACATTTCACCCTTTTATATTATACTTAATAAATATCAGGTCATTTATTAAAATAATGTACTGGACATTTTTATTAAATATTGTACAGTTTTGAGGGGCAAATATTGTATATACGCAAAAGTAACATTATTGGTGTTATGAAATCTGCCATATACTGGTAAAATCTTACACTTGTGCTATGTTCAGTTATACATTAGCTAGTGCAAAAATATAGCAGTATCAAGGCTACAAAAGACAACGCAAATAAGTATTCTTGTGCAAAAGAACCTTTATTGGGACAAGCTATAGTAAGAAGAAAATCATACCAGGATCTCCTTACAAAACCCAAATTATAGAAAAATAAAGCAGCTTTCATAGCATAGTTGTCAACAGTCCCTGATTTCCAGGGACAGTCACTGGATTTTGCTGTATGTGAGCTGAGCTGGGACACGTGTGATACAAGTTAATGGGGAGGAGCTGCTAGTGAGACTGTGAGTGCAGCAAGTACTTTGCTTGATCAGTCAGAGCAGGTCTAGGCACGGACTCCTTGCTGCACCTTCTCTGCGTGATCAATGTTTAAACTGCCACAAATCAGAAGAAAAAAAACCTCACACAATCAGTTCCTCTCTTCCACACTTGGTAAGGAGCTGTGCTGATTTGTTGTAAAAGAGAGGGGGATTACTTGGCTACTATTGTAGAAAATGTATTGTTTATATACAGGGCCGTCTTTAATATTGATTGGAGCCTGGGCAAAAATTTTCTTGGGCCCCCCCCACCTAGATATATCACTAATACTAAAGCTAGTTCCCCGGCCATGCCACCCAAACAGAAGGATAGAAAGGCACGTATATCTGAAACTCAATTAGAAAATCCCAGTGAAACACTAATGCATAAAATAGATACACAACCACTTATAGCCCAGATTTCTGAAATTTTTCTTCCTCAATTTGAATTACTTAAGTCACAAATGTCTAACATAATGACAGAGTTTAAACAATTTTCTAGTAGGCTGACGGAACTTGAAAATAGAGTGTCAACTAATGAGGATTTAATATACAAACAAGAGCAAAACATAGAGGATAATAATAAAACATTAAAAAGATTGCAAGACAAAATTTTTGAACTAGAAGACCGTTCACGCCGAAATAATTTGAAAATTATTGGCCTCCCGGATAACGGTGAGTTCACGGATTTGATAATCTTTGCCAGTGTTACACTTCCCACAGCGTTAGGTATATTACCAAACAATTCCCCAATCTTAGTCGAAAGGGCACATAGGCTGGGCAGAAGTAGCGACGACAAAAAAGACCAAAATTATAATAGACCAGTGATGGTTAAATACCTAAATTACCAAGATAAGATAAATATATTAAGATCTTACAGGAAAATGGGAAGCCTCTATATAGGCCAAACCAAAATATTAATCTTTCAAGATTACTCTAGCGAAACCACTTACAGAAGGAAAGAGCTGGCCCCGTTTTGTACCAGACTAATTAATGCAGGTTTCAAAGCTAAACTATTATATCCAGCAAAAATTGTTGTTGAGGAAGCAGAGGGCAATGTAAATATAACCAATGAGGCAGAGGCAAGAGAATATTGCAAAAAAATAAGGGCACCCTAGTCTGCTGTCGGGAGAACACATCTTTGATTTTATAAGTATTAATGCTTTATGGATCTGAATGTTTTATGTTTGTTTCTTTTTCATTTGCTTTCGCCTTTACCTTCTTGTTTTTCTTTTTCCATTCATGAAGTGTTGGATCAGGTTAAAACAGAATTTTATGTAAAGGTCAAAATGTACGCTCATTATATCTACTATTGGTGGGAGTGAAGACGAGAAGTGTGCTTTTTTTTTTTTTTTTTTTTTTTTTTTCCTCTTTCTTCCCTCCCCCTCTCCTTCCTCTCTCCCTCACCCTCCCCTTTAGTGGTCGGTAGTTGATTATACATAGATTATGAAGAAAATTAAGATTATCTCTTGGAACATAGGGGGAATAACATCACCAAAAAAAAGAAAACAGATTATTAAACACTTAGCGAAGTTACGTCCAGACATTGTATTATTACAAGAGACACATCTGAAAAAAACAGAAGCAGGCAAGCTTAAGTGTAATTGGGTTGGCCAAGTTATAGCCTCAGACTGTTCTAAAAGGAAAAGAGGTGTTGCGTTTTTATTCAATAAAAATTTTGAGTATAATATATTGGAATCTCGCATAGATGTAAATGATAGATGGATAATTCTCTCAATTGAAGTCGCGAAAGTTAATTATACAATGTGTAATGTATATGGCCCTAACAGGATAGACCACGTCTTTTGGGAAAACCTCACTGCTAAATTGTGTCTTTGTACACAACAAAATACAATATAGACTTTCACCTAAACAGAGTTACCCGGCCCCCCAGAAATCTAAGATTTTTTCTCAAATATGTAAAAATGTAAAACTACATGATATATGGTGTATCCAACACCCGGATAGCAAGTTATATACATGCGAGTCCAGGGTATATAGATCCTTTTCAAGGATTGACTTTTTCCTAGTTTCGGATTCTCTCCTAAGAGATGATACCAAGTCAGATATACATGACATAGTACTTTCAGATCATTCCCCCATATCGTTAGTAATAGGTGCCCAGATAGGTCAAAGAGTTATGAATAATTTTTATTTTCCAAAACATATGATAAATAATGTCTCGTTCCACAATTGGTTCAAAAATAAATGGAGAGAATATAGTATCAACAATAAAGACTATGTAGATAGATTGGAGGTCTTCTGGGAGGCTGCAAAAGCATTCTTGAGGGGGGAGATAAAAGCTTACATGATACTGACCAAAAAGAAATTCAAGGCACGAGAACTACAGCTGGCCAATACAGTGACTAGGGCATATCAAAAATATATAAATACCCCACTCAGAAAATATTGGAACAAATACAAGGTAGCAAGACAAAATAGAGATTTGTTCCTCTCTACTAAAATAAATAAAGAGGAGATCAGAATGAATGCACGCTATGCTGGACATTATGGGAGGTCAGCCAAACATCTTGCAAGGCTAGACAGGGCAAGGAAAAAGAATAATATAATTGAAAAAATCGGCACGGGAGATCAATGCTATACACAACCTAGTGATATTCAAAAAAAATTTCTAGATTATTTTAAAAATATATATGCTGCTAAAGCATTAGACCCTCATAGTAATACACTTTTTTGGGAGAACATTTCCTGTCCTAGGGTTACAATAGAACAGGTCACCTTAATTAATGAGCCTATTTCCATGGATGAAGTCTTAAAAGCTATAGAGGAAGCTAAATTAGGGAAAGCCCCCGGCCCAGACCAACTACCTGCGGAATTTTACCGAATACTCAAATTAGAAATTGGACCTATGTTAACATGCTTGTTTAATGAATACTATATGGACGGAAGAACAATGTCACGGTTCTTCTCGGCGTCAATCATCACTCTTATCCTCAAAAAAGATAAGAATCCATCAGATCCAGGGTCATATAGACCAATTTCTTTGCTAAATATAGATTATAAATTGCTTACTTCTATAATTGTTAATCGTTTAAAAACATCTTTACAAGAAATTATACATCCAGATCAAGCAGGTTTTATGATAAACAGATCTTCCACAAAGAATATTAGGAAAACTTATATGATTCTGGAATACTTTTGGAATAGGCGCTTGCGGGACAAAATTATACCTAAATTTGATCTTGCTATGATGATGGTTGACGCCAAGAAGGCCTTTGATTCTATAATATGGGAACATTTATTTAATGCTTTGACTAGCTTCGGCTTCCGTGGCAAGCTGATGAATTTTATCCGACTTCTATATAACTATCCGATATCAGCAATTATGATTAATAATAGCCAAACCACCTTTTTTAAGTTAGAGAGAGGGACGCGTCAGGGATGCCCCCTTTCCCCTCTCCTTTTCAATATAGCCGTGGAGCCTTTAGCAATTTATCTGAGACAAGAACTGAAAGGAATAGAATTTGGGAATCAAAAATGTGTGTTATCATTATATGCTGATGACTTACTACTATATTTTGAAAATACTAGTGTAAATATACCTATAGCTTTGAAGTCACTGCATTTATTCGGGGCTATCTCAGGGTATAAGATCAATACCTCAAAAAC
Organism: Bombina bombina; assembly: GCF_027579735.1. NCBI lineage: Eukaryota > Metazoa > Chordata > Amphibia > Anura > Bombinatoridae > Bombina > Bombina bombina. Next base: position 700,171,753 of record NC_069504.1, on the reverse strand, counting down.
TGAGATTTTATGGATTTATAAAAATAAAGATAGTTTGAAGCAGCATAAATTGAAGGAGGTAGAGAGTTTTAGATATCTAGGAATCATTTTACATAGAGACCCGAATATGTGGTACAAGTTGAACTATACACCTTGTTTTTCTAAAATAATTGCGAAGTTGCGTCAATGGTCTTTCTTTCCGATTTCCCTTACTGCCAAAATAATGATGATTAAAACTATTGCTTTCCCCCAAATAACTTATATAATGAATAATCTCCCATTATATATTAAAGATCAGGATGTTAGATCTTTTTATCGGGCATGTGCTAAATTTTTTTGGAATTCTTCCAGACACATGCTTTCAATAACTAAACTTTCAGTGCTGAAAGATTCTGGGGGCTTAGCATTCCCCGATATAAAGGCTTATAATCTTGCTATCCTTGCCAGATATGGAGTTGATTGGTTGTTATCAGCTAACTATCTGACAAATTTAACAATAGAAGAGAACCTTATACAACCTTTTTCCCTTAAAGCATTATTACATTATCCATACTTACAATTAGCGGATAATATTAAGAAAACATACAGCATTTCTAATGTGGTCAAGGCTTGGCAACAACTATGTGTGCATTTCCAGATTAACTTCCGAATTTCCTCTTTTCTGCCCATCAGGGGAAATCCTGATTTTATACCTGGCCGACAATATGTGATCTATAAACGCTGGGCAGAAAAAGGTATAACTAATTTAATACAGCTACTTGACGAAAGATCTCATATAAGAACATTTGATGAGATAGTCACTAGATATAACATATCTAATAAAGACTTCTATGCATACTTGCAAGTCCGGCACTTTATTAATAGAAAATTAAAGTCTGGTAATTGGTCAGAGAATTTTGATAAAATTGGGGATTTTATAAACATATATAGGCAGGGGAAGCGGTCAATCTCCCTTTTATATAAGATACTCTTGGCCAAGCAAGGCCAATTAAATATAGAACAACTATCAGCATATTGGTCAAAATATTTTGAAGAGAGTAACTATGATAATATCAAGAAAGGTTTCTTGTGGATAACCACGGCCTCTATACGTTCCACATGGAAAGAATCACATTTAAAGCTCCTCAATAATACCTATATTTCACCAAAGAGACTGGCTAAATGGAACTTAGGCCATTCAGGTTGTTGTTACAAATGCTCTGGTCCGGGGGCTGACCTACTGCATTGCTTTTGGTCCTGCCCTAAAATATGTCAATTTTGGCAGAAAATTAATTATTGGTTAAATAAGTATGTATTGAATCTCCCTTCTTTTACACCAGCTAGAATCTTCTTGCTCCATACAGAGGATCGAAATCGGGGTACCATTAATACTATAATTTTATTGGTACGTAACCTAATTTTGAGAAATTGGAAGAGTAAAAAGGCCCCTTCATTTCGAGCATTTATTGAAGCACTTAAATCACAAATTATTTTTGAACAACATAATATAATTAATGCACAGAATAGACAAATCCAAAACTTTTTTAATAACTGGTTGGGGATTATTCAATCATTCCCCATTTCTACACAATACATACTGACTAAAAAGTTCCATAAATCGGATTATTTTGAGGGCCTTATATTAAGAGGTCTTTTCCCAAGCTCTTGGTATTAAAGTTGGTACTGGAGATTTTGAGCATAGACCAGTGTTGAGGGGCTGTGGGAGAGAGGAGAGAGAGAGGGTAGGGGTTGGTTTGCTTTTTTTTTTTTTTCTCCCGTTTACTGGTATTCGAATATGTACATTTAAGTGTGTTATGATCCTATGTTTATTTTTCAAATTAGGTTATGTAAAGTCTGTGGTAAGAAAAGGAAGGGAAGAGGGAAAGGGGGACAGGATTTAAAAAGGAAAAAATTAGAGAAAAATCCCAGTAGTATATACATAGAATCAAGAGAACCACTTCGGGGTAAAATTTAATGTTGTATAAAGTCTAGAATGTTATAATTATATCCGCTGATTCTATGTTTTTCTTTTTTATTATTATTATCATTTTATGTCATACTGTATGTGGCCCTGCGTGGCGCACTAACTATAATGTGATTTATTTTCTTTTTTCTTTTGACTTGTACTGCTGGTTATAAATAAACTCATATAAAATCCAAATTTCAGGCAGACTTATTTCTGGAAAAACAGCAGCTATACTAACGCTGTAAGCCAGTATGTTTGATAGGCAGTATAACTTACTACCACAAAGATTTATGCCCACACCAAAGCTTCCTGGCACCACTTGGCCTCCAACCTCCAATATTGGCAACATTGCTTTATTTAGCTCTCAAGTCTGTCTCACTGCAGTGCACTCAGCTCAAACCCCTGAGATTTATTTAGTAAAGATCTTAAAGGGACAGTGTACTGTAAAATTGGTTTAATCTTAATGGCCTAGATTACAAGTGGAACGATACATTCTTAACATTCTTGAGTGATAACTGCGCTCAAGGTAAATCAATAGCGCTCCCATGTTAGCGCTGGTATTAGAAGTTGAAAGTTAAAAGTTTGCACACGAGTAAAAGACTCAGACGCCCTAACTTATGGAGTTCAGATATTCCATCCATGCTAACTCCCTATACCCATAGACTTCTATGGGGTGCACTAAAGAAAACCTTTTCATTGTATCACTCGGGCGCTAACCTGAAGCTGCACTAGACCAACTGCGCTAAAGCTAAAGCTGCATTAGGAATACTTCAGATTTCTATGTTCTTCACGTAGAAGAACATATGGGGAAAATATGCTTTTTAATTTTAAATATAGTACTTCTCTTTCTGTATATATTTAGTATCCCTAAGGGAAAAAGGGGACACCAGACATGGACTAAGCCTAATGTGCTTAGAAGAATGTGGCTGCACCTCACTGATGAGGCACAATGAAGGATGAAATTGTCAGTATATAGCAGGTTTATAATACAATTTATTTAATAATTATTCTTTAAAATAACCTCCAATTAAAATGCATATATGAAACAATTAAAATCAATATTTTATTCCTAAATTCTTTATATTAGTTAAAGTTATAAACACATTGAATTATATTTATAATAACCAGATTATGAATCAAATGATACACACTTATGCTGTTATAATATTCTTTACAAAGCAAACCCAATGTACCTTTAAAACTGACCTTACTCACAATGAATCTCCCTAATCAGAGTCGCAATAAAATACCACAATATGGACCGCTAACTTTCGGACAAGTATAATTAAGCTACTTAGACCACAAATGATTCTATATAACTCCAATTAAAAACATCAGAAATTATATATATTATTAATGCAAACAGTCAATTTATCTGAGCTAAAATAAATCTTATTTAGCTACAATAAGGCAAATTCTAAAATATATATATATATAATTGCACATATAAATTACTTAGCACCAAATATGACTAGTTTTAAACTACACAGGACTATGAATATGAGCTTAAAATACAAAGTATGCTCTTTAATCAATGCCTTTGATTTAAATATTATATATATACTTAATAGTTTCTTATACTTTACCCAAATAACCAAATCAATGTTTCAGTTTCCAGAATTTCTTGTGGGTCATCTATGAAGGGTTTACTCACAATGCGCAATGGTACAGGCCTCAAAATTGTCCCCAAAATGTCAGAGAATATACTTGGCACCAAGCCTATGTATTTTTCTCTCCAAAAGTTAATGCTTCTTTGAGTCTGTCTGTGTTTTTTTTAGAGTGTATATGCATCTTTATTCAAAATAAAGAATTCCTCCTCCTTTTATTTAATTATTCCCACAAGATTTTGATAGGCCCCTACCGGTGATTGTCTCTGATTCGCCCTTGGAACCAGAAATGCAGTTTTACCATCAATGCTGCTACAATTTAAATGTTTATTTTATTTACTATAATTTCCTGTATTAATAAATCATATGCTAAATACACCTGGCACCATATAGTGCCATTTTCTCTGATTATTTTAATATGAAATAGGAGTATACTTCTAGTAATCATATTAATAAGCAGTTTACTGTTAATTATTTTTCTTCACAGAATCATAGCATTTAACATCCTGGCATTATATTGTATCTTAAATGAAATACAGTATATTTCACATTTCTAATAATTTTTGAGTGCATAGATTTATGTTTATGACCAATATTTATAGGACATCTTGTTGTCTGAAAAATAAAGAAACAGATGTTGTTATTTTGAAATAAACATGTATACATTTACTATACAGCTATTTATTAAGTTCAGCAAATACTTATCTAATATGTTCCTGTTAGGCACTTCTTCTCAGGATATATATATATTTATACAGTCTGAGTATCAATTAAATCTTTGAGAATTATACAGTTCTTTTAGATGAATTTCTAACTTCTCTTTTTTTAAAACCACGATTTACATTTCCAGTTTGTCTGGGATGAGAATGTATATTTTAACTCAGCAGGGACAATTTAACACCTAGATTAGATGAAATACATCCTTTGAGAATGGTTGTATATGCCATTATCCCTACAGCCAGAGGGACGGGTTTTTCAGATAGGGAAAAATTATTTACACAGACCTCCTTTGAAATGGATAATTAGGATATTATTGCTTGTGATGTGTTCAAAGAGGTCCTTACAGACATTTAGTCTCTTTCCCTGTCCTCACTAATTGAACCAAATGTTTTCCCCTTTTTTTATCTAGCTTGTCTTAAGCAACAAGGAGGTTAGTGGTGATCTGATAGGAACTTTAACTTCACACCTTAGGCAGGAAACCTTTGAAAACAATACCTTTGTTCTTGAAATCTGTGTTTCAGAACGAGAGGGGTGGTTTTACGAACAGTTTCATAAATAAAATGAGTTCTTGTTTTTTTCATATATCTATGTGTAGATAAATATACATACATATATATATATATATATATAATTTAATATCACTCACAGATATCCTGACAAAATGATCGTCTGGGGTTGCCCTGTTCCTGGTTCATAGAGGGATTGCCTGGTATTTTTGGGCTGGACTGCTCTTATTTGACGAGATCAGATTGATATACTTCAGGAAAGTTCTCTGTGAAAAGCATTATTGGACTAAAAGAAACTGCTCAGAGGTGGTAAATCACCATATTACAAGCTAACACGTTATTGAGCTGTTGTTCATTCCTGAGAGAGCGCTTCTCTTTTTTTATAATCTGTATATTTTTGTGTTATATATATATATATATATATATATATATATATATATATATATATATATATATATATATATATATATATATATATATATATATATATATATGTATATATTTTATCTGTACATTTTTGTGTAAAAAATATATTATCATTAAGTCCCTTCATATAATTAAAGGTTTCTATCATGTCACCTCTTCCTTTTCTCTCCTCTAAACTATACATATTTAGGTCATAGAGTCTTGTATGTGTAGAGTATGTTTTATATTTTAGATTGTGTACCATTTTAGTAGCCCTCCTTTGGACAGTTTCTAGTTTGTTTATGTCCTACTGGAGATATGGTCTCCAGAATTGCACACAATATTTCAGATGAGGCATAACTAGTGATCTGTAAAGTGGCATAAGAACATTACTATATATGTTACTGGTTTGTGTAGTTATGAATTAGTTGAGATAAAATATTACAAAACAATGCAAAATAACAATAGTTAGCTTTATGTACTTCAGTAATGCACATACATTAGGTAGGCTAATTGAATTCATTTGTTGGTTCAAAACCTGTAGTAGTGATGTTAGAAAAAAATATATAACCCTTTAGCGTAATGTGATAACCAAAAACCATAGGATGACCCTGACTCCCCTGTATGTAAGGGTGGCGTATTGGCTCATTGTATAGAATTTTAGAACATTTGGCCCCAGAAATATAGCTGCACAGTGGCTAACATTAAAACTATTATTACAAATATTATACAGCATTTCTATTAAGACACTGACTGGCCCTGTTTGTAGTGAATATTGAAAAATTCTGTACTGTACCTATAAACATATAAACTGTGTATGAAGTCTCTTGTCTGAAGAGCTTATAAACTATTATTTGTCATATACTTTATTTACAGGAATAAAATCAAAAAAACTTTTACGACCATCATTATGTCATTCCATCAGTCCATGAGTGGTGCTCAGAAACGTAAAAAAGGTTAAGGAGAAGCAAATGAAAATGAAAAAACTCCCTAAAATAACTCACTTCCTTTCCACCCCTAAAACTGTGGCTGAGGGTGGAAATCAGATGGGCACTGTAATCGCCTATCTTCACTATCTATTTTGCCTCCGTCCGCGGGGTTCAAGGAGGGCAACCCCCCCCCCCCCCTTGTAAACCTGATTTCCTAAGGTTTACTTGGGGTGGATGCCAGACGATCAGCGGTGCGCCCCCAAGACAGGCAAAAACAGATAGTGAAAAAAGAAGAGTCACCGGAAGTGACGTCAAATTGGAGTTTTCGAGAAATTGGAGTTCTTGACAGAACACTAGCGGTAGCAGCAAGGAAACTGAAAAAAGTATGGAAGAGGAAAGTGTAAATATTACACAGCTTAGTGAGATGATAGTGAGTGAGGGAACTCACTTTACTGGAGAAAGTCAGCATTGATCCACTTGAAGGCTACTGCACATTTCAAGACCAACCTCTAGACACCACCACCATTACTGATGATAATTTAGATTTGGTGAGCAAATCTAGAAAGTAGTATTGTGGGTGAAAAATATGTGACTGATAGGGGCATTAACCGGTCACGATTACAGTTCATATTAGCTCATGGCCCATGCAGACCTCCAGAACCTTTCCCACGTGATTATGATTCAAAGAAAATTTGTTTTCCTGAAATTTATTATGAGTAACCAAGACAGGGCTTAAACTACCTTTAATGTGGCTTTGTTACTCTCTAAAGCTTAATACAGTGCATTGTGAACCATGCTGGTTGTTTGCAGATCGAAAAAGTTGGGATTCGAATCTGCATGGGCAAAAGGAATCCAGAAGTGGCAGAGGCTGTCTGCTAGAATTCAGATCTATGAATCTTCCCAAACCAATATAAAAGCATGTGTAGTATATGATCAATGGAGGATTAATAAAACAATTGATGAACAAACTGAAAAGCAGATTAGACTAGAAAAAAACTTTTGGAGACAAGTCTTAGATAGAAGTATTAATTAACAATGGCAATGGGCAATCTAGCCTTTTGTGGTCACCGAGAGGGCTTGGGAGAGGCTAATAATGGAAATTGTTTCTCCCTCATACAGCTGCTTGCAGAGTATGGCCAAATTTTAAAGGAACCTCTCCAGTTACCCCAATCGCAAGGCACAGTGAAATACTTGAGTCCAAAAATAAAAAAACAAATACAAAATTCTGGCAAACAAAATGCATAATGAAATTGTGTCTGAAATACAAGAAGCACAATTGTATCTAAAGAAGATCAAATGAGTAAGATATTTTGATATGTTTCTGTGGAAAGAGATATGAATTTGAGAGCTTGCAGAGTAACAATAAAGGAGGCTTTCTTATGGTTTCATGCCATTAAAGATCAGAGTGCAACAGGGATTGAAAGTGATATTGTTGCCTACATAGAAAGCAAGGGACTTGAAATATCCAAGTGTCATTAGCAGGGGTATGATGGTGCAGCAAGAATGAGTGGTGTTTATTCTGGGGTACAGGCTTGGATTTCAACAACCTAAATATCATAATCCAGGATGCTGTTGCTGACATAGAGGACGTTTCCACATTCTTCAATGTGATGCATTATTAGGGGATAATGCATGCAGATGGGTCTTCTACTCACCCAGATGTTTGCATAGCATTGCTGCTGTGTCACATTCTCCCCATAACAGTAGAAACGGCAGAAATGTCATTTTCAAAATGAAAACTAATTAAAAGTTATTTAAGAAAGACTGTGTCTCAGCAAAAAACTCTCTGGACTTGCTTTGTTAAGCATAGAAAATGAAAGCTCTAGAAGACTGAACACTGAGAGCATTATCTATGACTTTGCAGAAGAGAAAGAAAAGCGTCTTAACTTTTAATGATAGTAGTAAGTCTGCAGTTATATAGCTTCCCTTACAAGTTACACTTTTTCAGTTTTGTTACAAGTTACACTAATATTTTTTGGTTGAACCTTGCATGTTTGGTTCAGAGTTGAACTAACCAGTTGAGTTAAATGCATGGTTGTTTTTGTTCAATAGTACTTTCATTAAACCATGTTAATATATGTCAACGTTTCTATCTATTTTAGAAGTCTTCCTTCAGAGAAACAAGTTGAATGTGTGAAAATGTTTCAGTTCTTGAAAAAGTTGAAGTTATTGTTGGCCCTGTTTTGAACCATTCAATTGAAGCTTTTCTGCTGTCTCTGTGGAGATTTGTTTACGTTTGCGTATGTATACATATTCTCTAAATATACTGATCTCATTAAAACTGTTTTTGTTTATAGGTCAATGTCTAAATTAAATTTATTTTTTCCTCAGACATATGTTCAGACAGATTTTAATATAATGTTTCTTTAAGAGCACAAGAGAAAAAGTTTAAATAGTTAATAAGATCTATATAAATAACACAATTACTAAATAGTTTATTTAGTCATTTGGAGAGTAAGAGGGATAAGTAATAGAATTAAAGAAGGAAGTTGAGAGCCAAGAGGAAGTCACTATACTGCATAGCCTTGCCATAAATCATATAAACATGTCTTAATTATCACCTTGCTTTATTTGAGAGCCCAAATCATCATATCCTGTGACCTGTTGTATGACTATCTCCTATCCTGAAATTACCACTGTTGATGATAACAGTAAGTTGAAATGATTAACAGAAATGGTTTAATGTGTTATATGTTGCAAAAAAAATAAAAAATACAAATAAATGTATCAAAATCTCCTTTTTTGGAGAGGGTGGGGGGTAACCTTCATGGATTCTTGCACCGGGACCCTGAGCTTTCTAGTTACGTGTCTGAATATAACCATAATTAATACATATAACTGACTTGTGATGGTAGGATTTAGACCTAGGGGTAGATTTACCAAGCAGCATATGATGCTATCTACCCCTATAATTTCCGTCTCACAGGAAATGTAATTTAAGAAGCAGCGGTCTCAAGACCGCTGCTCCTTAACTTGTCCGCCACCTCTGAGGCAGCGGACAGCAATCAGCCTGATCAGATACGATCGGGTTGATTAACACCCCCTGCTAGCGGCTAATTGGCCGTGAATGTGCAGGGGGCAGCATTGCACAAGCATTTCACGAGAAATGCTTGTGCAATGATAAATGCCGACAACGTATGCTGTCAGCATTTATCGATGTGCGGCGGACATGATCATGTCTGCTCGCACTTCGATAAATCGGCCCCTTAATATTATCTGTGTCATGCAAACCTTGTGCCTTTGTTAAGTGACAAACTACACATTACACAGAAGGGCAACTCTGGTTCCCGGTTGGGCTATTTTATTTAATGATAATGATGTTTGTTTTCTACCCAGATAAGACCATAGAGGAGACAGAACAAAGTGGGAGAATTATAAAGGATGGTGAAAAACGCATGAGAAGGGGGTAGAGGAAGGAAATGAGCAGGAACCTTGACATTTATTCTGATCCTAATACATAAAGAAAGAGAAGCAGTCTGCCAGGAATAAACAACAGCTCATAGGCTTGTTCTATGGCCTGGTTACCACCTGAGAGTTTCTTTTAGCCTAATTATGCGTTTTATAGATGAACATTTTTCTGAAGTATATTAGTCTGATCTCACCAAACAAGGTCAGTCCAGCCCCAAAATACCAGGCAATTCTTCTCTGAACAAGCGAAATGACAACCCCAGACAGTTGTTTTGGCCTCTTCAGTGAGGTGCAGCCATTTCCCTCTAAGCACAATGGGAAAGCAGTTCACGTCTTGGTTTCCCCATCACACGTAGGCCTCGATATTTGAAACATTGTTAGACCATCAAGAAACTGCCTTTCTGGCCTCATCAGCCTCTCAGTCCATTGATATTTTCAAAGAAAAGAGGCGTGGTCGAGCAGTGCTGGCAAGCAGCGACGTCTCTCCAATAGTAGTCAATGGGAGCGTGATGTCACCACCCGCAACACAGACATTGCCACTTGTCTGCATTTTGCTGTGGCTGGGGGCCCTATTTGAGGTGGGTCTACACAGGGCAGACAGTGCGCTCACTGAAACTAAAAATAGTTTCCATGTAGGCACATAGCAAATATTGCCTGCAGGACCTCAGTTGCACTAAAACTAAGCTAACTACCTAAAGTGATGTAAGTTGCTGGCGAGGCAAACATTGCCACTACCTTCCTCGCAACCTGCACTTCGCTGATTCAAACAGATTGTACTAGTGGCGATATATATCCAAATCAAAGTGCCAATCTACTCTTCCTAAACACCTATACCTACATCACATCTAAGCTACACTCCCCCTGCTCCACATCGCTACCTCCTACCGACACCTACATTAGAGCTAACCTACACCAGGCTCCCCTGCACCGCCCAGCTAACTTCCCCAACTGCCTACACCAACATCACACCTAACCTACACACCTCTGGAACGCCCAGCTAAATCCCTAATACCGCCTACAGTTACGTAATGTCTAACCTACACTCCAGTGGAATGCCCCAGCTAACTCCCACATACTGCTGCCTACTATCTGCAAACTACCTGACTATAATAAAGTATACTAAATAGTAAACCTCCCCATTATAACTATAGGAGCTATGTCGCTAAAATTATAAACAATATTTAAATGATGTGTCACAGAGATGAGTTAAACGCTGGCGACTGACCACTGGAGGGCCGGCAAAAACCTCACGGGCCTAGCCGGGCTCCTGGGACTAAGTACCGGACTGGAATTGAGCCCCGGTCAGGCGCATCTTAAAAGGGGTGCTGATTGAGCATGGTGCATGGGATCAAGTCACCCTTTTAATATGTTTCAGCAATTTGATGAGGCACCTGGGGATACCACTTGTTTGGGGGTGCTACCTTCTGGGAGGAATGGGGGACATTTCAATTCCGGTCCGACACATCTTAAAGTGTCCCCTATTCCTCCCAGAAGGTAGCACCCCTACACATATATATTCAATATGCATTGTTATCTAGAATGCATATTATTTTTATTTTTGCATATAAATAAAAATGTAGTTAATGTTGCTTGTTGTATTTATGATTTGTTTTTAAAGACAGTATAAATAGATTCATAGTTCTACATAACTGCATGCCTGATATTCAATTATACAATTTAATGCTATTGACTACTATAACATAAATATATATTAACATATATATATATATATATATATATATATATATATATATATATACAAAATAAACAGATAGAGTCCAGCACTTATTGAATTGCTTTAACCTGGCTGTGTGCTCGTTACAATGGGCTATCAGCAAAAACCCAAACAGGTACAGTCCATATGTAGAAAGTAACAGCACCACTGCATCAATTTTCTTAAAGGTGAATTATTTCTTTATTGGAGATATCACAACAATAAAACAGCGACGTTTCGGACCTACATGGTCCTTAATCATGCATAGTTAAAACACAGTAAAACACACATTTAAAAAGGGTGGTATGACCAATCAAATTTCAGCTCATATTTTTAATTGAATTAACCCATGCCTATCCAGGCAAGATAATATACATATTACTTTTTCTATTAGTGGCCTCTAGTGGTACCATATTGAATAACACCCTATCAAAATTTATAAAAACAAATACAGATCGTAGTCCCTATTCAGACCATAAGGGTACAATGTATTTAATTTCTTAATCCACCAAACTTCTTTTTGTTTTAGTTTAAGTTCTCTGTTACCCCCTCTTCTATGTGTGGGGATATGGTCGATTACTTGGAAGCGCAGCTGACTAACAGTGTGTCCCATTTGGGTGAAATGTGCAGATACTGGCAGAGACATGTCTTTAGATTTAATTGATGCCTTATGCTGACTAAACCTATCCCTGGCGGCTTGGGTGGTCTCTCCGATATAACAGAGGCCACATGGACATTTGAGTAGATAGATTACATAATTGGTTTGACAAGTGTATAGACCATTGATGGTGTACTGTTTACGTTTGTCATTTTGGGCCAAATATTTACCTCTAATAACTGAATTACATTGTGCACAGTGCAGACAAGGATAACATCCTTTATTGGGAGTAGTCAAATAGTTAATTTCAGATTGTTTAGTTGTCCCCACATCTGCTCTGACTAGATTATCCCTTAGATTTCTCACCCGTCTATAGGATGGCATTGGTGGTAATTTGAAAGACTCAACCTCAGGATTGAATTTAGTTAATAGATGCCAATGTTTTCTTACTGCTTTAAAAATATGTTGGCTTCGCTGACTATATTCCATAGTGAGCACCAATCTATTTACATCATTTTTGGTTTTAGGTTTGGCTTTACTTTTATCAAGATCCATGATACTTTTATTTATAATCTCCTGAGGATAACCTCTTTCGATAAACTTCTTACCAATAGATTGTAGCCTAGAGGGCAATCTGTCCTGATCACTCACTATCCTTTTAGTGCGTAGTAACTGGCTTCTTGGGATAGAATTGAACACTGTCTCCGGATGAAAACTTTCATACCTCAAAAGAGTGTTTCTGTCTGTAGGTTTAGTAAAGAGATCAGTGTTCAATTTATCATCTTGTATATAAACAGTGGTGTCCAAAAAATTAATCTCATGAGATGAATATGTAAGTGTAAACTTGATGTTTGTCATTGAGGCATTAATTTCATCCACAAACTGTGTCAGAGACTCCAATGAGCCCCCCCATATGCCAAAAATATCGTCTATATACCTTAGCCATAGCTTACAACAAGAATTGAATGACTTATTAATGTAAACAAATTTATTTTCAAAGCCACTCATGAACAGATTGGCATATGAGGGGGCTACATTGGAGCCCATGGCCGTACCCCTCTTCTGCATATAATAGGTGTCCTGAAACAAAAAATAGTTGCAGTATAAAACCAGTCTTAACAAATCATCAATAAGATCTATCTGTGTTAGGTCATACAATTTACAATTATTCAAAAAACTTCTCACAGTATCAAGGCCTGCCTCATGAGGGATAGAGGTATACAAATTAACCACATCTAAAGAGAAGATAAACCAACTTTCTTCCATTTTTACTTTTTCTAGTTTTATCAAGAAATCATTGGTGTCTTTTAAAAAGGACTTCTGTTCTTTAACCATTGGAAAAAGAATTCTATCCAGAAAAATTGACACATTTGAAAAAATGGACTCTGTGCATGCCACAATGGGCCGCCCTGGTGGGGATGACATATTTTTGTGAACCTTGGGCAAAGTATAAAAAACTGGTGTTATAGGATGTTTCTTATATAAAAAATCAAATACCTGTTTAGTTATAGTATTACATTGGACTGCCCTATCCAGAATTGTTTTTAATTCTTTTTGTATTTCAACAAGAGGATTGTGGTCTAGTACTTCATATACCCCTCCATCAGAGAGTTGGTGTAAAATTTCTTGAATATAGTACTTAGTGTCTAATATTACAACAGCTCCGCCCTTATCGGCATTTTTTATTGTAATATCTTTATTGTTTTTTAGGGACAACATAGCTTCATATTCATTTTTTGTAAGATTATAATTTTTCATCTCTGGATTTAAGTTAAATTTTTTCATTAAGTTATTGATATCCTGTTGTACAAACCTAATAAAAGTTTCCACACCAGAATTACTGGTAGGAGGTATGAATGAAGACTTTTTATGTAAATTAAGGCATTTCAGATCAAGGGGGTTTGTTTGCATAACACCTTCATTTATTTGGATTTCAGTATACACATTATTTGTATTTATATTATTGCTACCATACATAGCCTTCAACCTGAGCATTCTGAAAAATTTATACAAATCTTTATCAACTTCAAATTCGTCACAGTCCTTAGTAGGGCAGAAGGAAAGTCCTTTCATTAGCAAGCTATGTTCCGTCTCGGTTAGCTCGTATGCCGAGATATTAATTACTAGACTCTCCTTGTCCTGTATGGGGGAAATGTGGTCAGGCTGTGCATTTACCTTCATTTCCGCATACCCCGTCGGAACCTCCCTCCTTGTTGACGTCTCGGCATTTGCCGGTTTCGGTTCCAGGAGCTCCGCGTGTACATCCGTTGTTCTTTGGGATCGGCGGTGTTTCCGCCCTCCCCTCCGGTGTCTCCTTCTGAGCCGGAATCTAAAAAACTTTCCCCAGAGGATGACCCTTCGGCTAGTCTGTCCTGCTCTGTTGACGCTCTCGGCATTCTCCTCCAATGAGGTGTATCGCGTATCTCGCGTTGTCTTGACGTGTGGTCACGTGACCAGTTGTACACCCGGTGATTGGTGTAATCAAGCTCATCACGTACAAACTTAGATCTTTTCCTCTCCTCAAGATCTGAACGATATTGAACCAACAATGTATCAATTTCTTCTTTAGTGGTTTTCAACATTTCCAAAGTATACTTTGTTTCCATTCCCCGCTCGGCTTCCAGCACCAATCCTTTTTGTTTGTCAATCTCTAACTGCAGACATTCTACAGTGAGCACAATTAAATCAAAAGAGCACTTGTTAAGTATACTCTCAAATCTTGTTCTGTACAGTTCATGGTTGGCCAGTATGGTGGGTCTCAATTTTATCCTTAGGCCTCTAGGAATTCTTTTAATGCGGTAATATTCTGCTAGCGTGACTGAGTGCAGCTCTAGAGAAATCAGTCTCCTCTTTGTTTTTTCATATTCCTTTTTTGAATCCACTTCAGCAGAATTTCTTAGAAAGCTCCTTGATCCCAAGGCCAATGAAGTGATGCGTGCTGCATCAAGGTCAGAATAGGAAAAAGTAGCAGGTTGGATATCCTCCATAGTACCTTCACTCACTGGTAGTGCACGTAACTCTGCTGATTCCATGTGTGCAAAATAAACAGATAGAGTCCAGCACTTATTGAATTGCTTTAACCTGGCTGTGTGCTCGTTACAATGGGCTATATATAGTTTCAGTAGTAAATAAGCACTCTCTGGACTTTGGCCGTCTGTGTAAATAATAGTATTTAACAAATAATTTAACAAGTATTTAACAAATAAATACTATTGTTTACACAGACGGCCAAAGTCCAGAGAGTACTTATTTACTACTGAAACTATTGATATTCTCTATAGCACCCTGGCAGCTGAGGACAGATGGTGAGAGTGCATGCACCTACGGACTAAATATATATATATATATATATATATATATATATATATATATATATATATATATATATATATATATATGTTATCACTAATAAACAAAACAAGCTAACATAAATGCATTTTAATTTATATGCAATACTTAAAACAATATTCAATATACATGACAATGCATACCATTTTAAATATAGAATATCAAAGCAAAGCTAGACTACATTATATATACAATGTTAAAAATAATATGCATGTTCATGTATAATGAATATTATTTTAAGTATTGGATATAAATAAAAACATAATTTATGCTTACCTGATAAATTCCTTTCTTCTGTAGTGTGATCAGTCCACGGGTCATCATTACTTCTGGGATATTACTCCTCCCCAACAGGAAGTGCAAGAGGATTCACCCAGCAGAGCTGCATATAGCTCCTCCCCTCTACGTCACTCCCAGTCATTCGACCAAGGACCAACGAGAAAGGAGAAACCAAGGGTGTAGTGGTGACTGGAGTATAATTTAAAAAATATTTACCTGCCATAAAAAACAGGGCGGGCCGTGGACTGATCACACTACAGAAGAAAGGAATTTATCAGGTAAGCATAAATTATGTTTTCTTCTGTTAAGTGTGATCAGTCCACGGGTCATCATTACTTCTGGGATACCAATACCAAAGCAAAAGTACACGGATGACGGGAGGGATAGGCAGGCTCTTTATACAGAAGGAACCACTGCCTGAAGAACCTTTCTCCCAAAAATAGCCTCCGAGGAAGCAAAAGTGTCAAATTTGTAAAATTTGGAAAAAGTATGAAGCGAAGACCAAGTTGCAGCCTTGCAAATCTGTTCAACAGAGGCCTCATTCTTAAAGGCCCAAGTGGAAGCCTCAGCTCTAGTAGAATGAGCTGTAATTCTTTCAGGAGGCTGCTGTCCAGCAGTCTCATAGGCTAAACGAATTATGCTACGAAGCCAAAAAGAAAGAGAGGTAGCAGAAGCCTTTTGACCTCTCCTCTGACCAGAGTAAACGACAAACAGGGAAGATGTTTGTCGAAATTCCTTAGTTGCCTGTAAGTAAAACTTTAGGGCACGAACTACATCCAGATTGTGCAGAAGACGTTCCTTCTTCGAAGAAGGATTTGGACACAAAGAAGGAACAACAATCTCTTGATTGATATTCCTGTTAGTGACTACCTTAGGTAAGAACCCAGGTTTAGTGCGCAGAACTACCTTATCCGAATGAAAAATCAAATAAGGAGAATCACAATGTAAGGCTGATAACTCAGAGACTCTTCGAGCCGAGGAAATAGCCATTAAAAATAGAACTTTCCAAGATAACAACTTTATATCAATGGAATGGAGGGGTTCAAACGGAACACCCTGTAAAACGTTAAGAACAAGGTTTAAACTCCATGGCGGAGCAACAGTTTTAAACACAGGCTTAATCCTGGCCAAAGCCTGACAAAAAGCCTGAACGTCTGGCACTTCTGACAGACGTTTGTGTAACAGAATGGACAGAGCTGAGATCTGTCCCTTTAATGAACTAGCAGATAAACCCTTTTCTAAACCTTCTTGTAGAAAAGACAATATCCTAGGAATCCTAACCTTACTCCAAGAGTAACCTTTGGATTCACACCAATATAGGTATTTACGCCATATCTTATGGTAAATCTTTCTGGTAACAGGCTTCCTAGCCTGTATTAAGGTGTCAATAACTGACTCAGAAAACCCACGTCTTGATAAAATCAAACGTTCAATTTCCAAGCAGTCAGCTTCAGAGAAGTTAGATTTTGATGTTTGAAAGGACCCTGTATCAGGAGATCCTGTTTCAGAGGTAGAGACCAAGGTGGACAGGATGACATGTCCACCAGGTCTGCATACCAAGTCCTGCGTGGCCATGCAGGTGCTATTAGAATCACTGATGCTCTCTCCTGTTTGATTCTGGCAATCAATCGAGGAAGCATCGGGAAGGGTGGAAACACATAAGCCATCGTGAAGTCCCAAGGTGCTGTCAGGGCATCTATTAGGACTGCTCCCGGATCCCTGGATCTGGACCCGTAACGAGGAAGCTTGGCGTTCTGTCGAGACGCCATGAGATCTATCTCTGGTTTGCCCCAACGTCGAAGTATTTGGGCAAAGACCTCCGGATGAAGTTCCCACTCCCCCGGATGAAAAGTCTGACGACTTAAGAAATCCGCCTCCCAGTTCTCCACTCCCGGGATGTGGATTGCTGACAGGTGGCAAGAGTGAAACTCTGCCCAGCGAATTATCTTTGATACTTCCATCATTGCTAGGGAGCTCCTTGTCCCTCCCTGATGGTTGATGTAAGCTACAGTCGTGATGTTGTCCGACTGAAACCTGATGAACCCCCGAGTTGTCAACTGGGGCCAAGCCAGGAGGGCATTGAGAACTGCTCTCAATTCCAGAATGTTTATTGGCAGGAGACTCTCCTCCTGACTCCATTGTCCCTGAGCCTTCAGAGAATTCCAGACGGCACCCCAACCTAGAAGGCTGGCGTCTGTTGTTACAATTGTCCAGTCTGGTCTGCTGAATGGCATCCCCCTGGACAGATGTGGCCGAGAAAGCCACCATAGAAGAGAATTTCTGGTCTCTTGATCCAGATTCAGAGAAAGGGACAAGTCTGAGTAATCCCCATTCCACTGACTTAGCATGCATAGTTGCAGTGGTCTGAGGTGTAAGCGAGCAAATGGCACTATGTCCATTGCCGCTACCATTAAGCCGATTACCTCCATGCATTGAGCCACTGACGGGTGTTGAATGGAATGAAGGGTGCGGCAAGCACTTTGAAGTCTTGTTAACCTGTCCTCTGTCAGGTAAATCTTCATTTCTACAGAATCTATAAGAGTCCCCAGGAAGGGAACTCTTGTGAGTGGAACGAGTGAACTTTTCTTTTCGTTCACCTTCCATCCATGTGACTTTAGAAAAGCCAGTACTAACTCTGTATGAGACTTGGCAGTTTGAAAGCTTGAAGCTTGTATCAGAATGTCGTCTAGGTACGGAGCTACCGAAATTCCCCGCGGTCTTAGTACCGCCAGAAGAGCACCTAGAACCTTTGTGAAGATTCTTGGAGCTGTAGCCAATCCGAATGGAAGAGCTACAAACTGGTAATGCCTGTCTAGAAAGGCAAACCTTAGAAACCGGTAATGATCTTTGTGAATCGGTATGTGAAGGTAAGCATCCTTTAAATCCACTGTGGTCATGTACTGACCTTCTTGGATCATGGGTAAAATTGTCCGAATAGTCTCCATTTTGAATGATGGAACTCTTAGGAATTTGTTTAGGATCTTTAAATCCAGGATTGGTCTGAAAGTTCCCTCTTTTTTGGGAACCACAAACAGATTTGAGTAAAACCCCTGTCCCTGTTCCGACCGTGGAACTGGATGGATTACTCCCATTAACAATAGTTCTTGTATGCAGCGTAGAAACGCTTCTTTCTTTGTTTGGTTTGTTGACAACCTTGACAGATGAAATCTCTCTCTTGGAGGAGAGTATTTGAAGTCCAGAAGGTATCCCTGAGATATTATCTCTAGCGCCCAGGGATCCTGGACATCTCTTGCCCAAGCCTGGGCGAAGAGAGAAAGACTGCCCCACACTAGATCCGATCCCGGATCGGGGGCCCTCAATTCATGCTGTTTTAGGGGCAGCAGCAGGTTTCCTGGCCTGCTTGCCCTTGTTCCAGGACTGGTTATTTCTCCAGCCTTGTCTGTAGCGAGTACCAGATCCTTCTTGTTTTGGAGCAGTGGAAGTTGATGCTGCTCCTGCTTTGAAATTCCGAAAGGAACGAAAATTAGACTGTCTAGCCTTAGATTTGGCTTTGTCTTGAGGCAGGGCGTGGCCCTTACCTCCTGTAATGTCAGCGATAATTTCTTTCAAACCGGGCCCAAATAAGGTCTGTCCCTTGAAAGGTATATTAAGTAATTTGGACTTAGAAGTTACATCAGCTGACCAGGATTTTAGCCACAGTGCTCTACGCGCCTGAATGGCGAATCCGGAATTCTTAGCCGTAAGTTTAGTTAAATGTACTACGGCTTCCGAAATGAATGAATTAGCTAGCTTAAGTATTCTAAGCCTGTCCGAAATGTCGTCCAGCGTAGCTGAACTAAGGTTCTCTTCTAGAGACTCAATCCAGAATGCCGCTGCAGCCGTGACCGGCGCAATGCATGCAAGGGGTTGCAATATAAAACCTTGTTGAACAAACATTTTCTTAAGGTAACCCTCTAACTTTTTATCCATTGGATCTGAAAAGGCACAGCTATCCTCTACCGGGATAGTGGTACGCTTAGCTAAAGTAGAAACTGCTCCCTCCACCTTAGGGACCGTTTGCCATAAGTCCCGTGTGGCGGTGTCTATTGGAAACATCTTTCTAAATATCGGAGGGGGTGAGAACGGCACACCGGGTCTATCCCACTCCTTAGTAATAATTTCAGTTAGTCTCTTAGGTATAGGAAAAACGTCAGTACTTGTTGGTACAGCAAAATATTTATCAAACCTACACATTTTCTCTGGTATTGCAACTGTGTTACAATCATTCAGGGCCGCTAACACCTCCCCTAGTAATACACGGAGGTTTTCCAGCTTAAATTTAAAATTTGAAATATCTGAATCCAATCTGTTTGGATCAGAACCGTCAGCCGCAGAATGAAGCTCTCCGTCCTCATGTTCTGCAAGTTGTGACGCAGTATCTGACATGGCCCTAGCATTATCAGCGCACTCTGTTCTCACCCCAGAGTGATCACGCTTGCCTCTTAGTTCTGGTAATTTAGCCAAAACCTCAGTCATAACAGTAGCCATATCTTGTAATGTTATTTGTAATGGCCGCCCAGATGTACTGGGCGCCACCATATCGCGCACCTCCCGAGCGGGAGATGCAGGTACTGTCACGTGAGGCGAGTTAGTCGGCATAACTCTCCCCTCGTTGTTTGGTGAAATTTGTTCAATTTGTACAGATTGACTTTTATTTAAAGTAGCATCAATACAGTTAGTACATAAATTTCTATTGGGCTCCACCTTGGCGTTGGCACAAATAGTACAGGTCTCATCCTCTGAATCAGACATGTTTAACACACTAGCAAATAAACTTGCAACTTGGAAATATTATTCAAGTAAAACACAATGAAAAAACGTACTGTGCTTTAAGAAGCACTGAAAGATATATAACAGTTGAAATCAATAAACTTTGAAAAAGAAAACACAATTTAGCAAAGGTTTGTTCCCATTAGCAAAGAAAAACTAACCCTGATGGCATAAAAAAGTTAAAGAATAAACGTTTTTTATCACAGTCAACTATAATCTCACAGCTCTGTTAGATTACTTCCCTCAAACAAGCTTTGAAGACCCCTGAGTTCTGTAGAGATAAACCGGAACATGCAGGAAAAAACAATGAGCTTCTGACTGAAATTTTTGATGCGTAGCAAAAGCGCCAAAAAAAGGTCCCTCCCCCTCACACACAACAGTGAGAGAGATCAGTAAACTGTCATAATTAGATCAAGCAACTGCCAAGTGGAAAAATAGTGCCCAAACATTTTATTCACCCAGTACCTCAGAAAATGGAAACGATTTTACATTCCAGCAAAAACGTTTAACATAAATTAAGAGTTATTAAAAAACCTGTTGCTTTGCAATTAGGCTAAAGTCTTATATACACAGTGTAATTCCAGTGAAGTACCATTCCCCAGAATACTCAAATGTTAAATATACATACATGATATTATGTCGGTATGGCAGGATTTTCTCATCAATTCCATTGTCAGAAAATAAAAACTGCTACATACCTCTTTGCAGATTAAACTGCCCGCTGTCCCCTGATCTGAAGTTTACCTCTCCTCAGATGGCCGAGAAACAGCAATATGATCTTAACAACTCCGGCTAAAATCATAGTAAAAACTCTGGTAGATTCTTCTTCAAACTCCACCAGAGAAGGAATAACACACTCCGGTGCTATTAAAAAATAACAAACTTTTGATTGAAGAAATAAAACTAAATAAAATCACCATAGTCCTCTCACACATCCTATCTAGTCGTTGGGTGCAAGAGAATGACTGGGAGTGACGTAGAGGGGAGGAGCTATATGCAGCTCTGCTGGGTGAATCCTCTTGCACTTCCTGTTGGGGAGGAGTAATATCCCAGAAGTAATGATGACCCGTGGACTGATCACACTTAACAGAAGAAATGTAGATATTATTGCTTGTTGTGTTTATTATTTTAAATATAAATATATTTGTTATTTTTATAATTATAGTGTTATATAACTGCATGCTTGTTATGTAAAAATGTAATTGTAATAGTAATGACTTTTGTAACATAGATATAAATTCTAAAAAATATATTTATGTTTACAATAATAAACACAACAAGAAAAAATAAATACATTTTAATTTATGTTCAATACTTAAAATAATATACATCATACATGAGAAAGCATACCATTTTAAACATTGTAGATAAATGCTAAAATACACTAATCACCAAATCAACCCCCATATAGGTATAGGGGGGGTTAGGTGATTATGCCCCAAACTGTCACCTTCAAATGAAAACTACAACTACACTACCTAACCCCTAACCCCCCTCTAGATAAATGCAAAAATACACTATTAACCCCTAAGCTGCCCTAACCTAATCACCTTACCACCCACCTCTTTATCCAGTGTCCAGGTGCCAGGGGTCCATCTGTGTGGTGGTGGAGGCGAACTTCCAGGTGGCCTCTTCTGCTGCCTCTGCTCCTCAATCTTTATCCACACCAGGATTCTTCCTCCAGGGTCCAAGCACTGGGGGTCCATCTTCAAAGTGGCGGAGGCGCACTTCCAGGCAGCCTCTTCAGCTACCTCGGCTCAGTAATCTTCATCCATGCTGGGGCCCTCTTCATCCAGGGTCCAGTCGCCGGGGACCCATTTTCACCGAGGCTTACTTCCAGGGGGAGAACAGGATGTAGTGAACTTAGCCAGATGTAGCAAAAGCAGTAAAGTACAAAGGGATTGCGATGCCAGGCATATAATGGTACAGTACATATACAATATAACCTATAATACAGTACATATGTCTTGATATAACAGTGTATGCTTCGAATTGTAGGGAATAGCATCAAACCTCATGCCTCACGTAGTGTTATCTTTGCGTATTTTGTTTTTGAAAATACTAAGATTATCGTGAAGTGCATCATGGCTCTCAAATGCAGCAAAATCAGTATTTAGTCAATACAGCATGCCATATAACTTTGCTAAGTATGCACTGTATATAGTATGGTGTTTACACAAAGTCCAAAAAACATAACGTCCTATTTCAAAGAATGTATCAAGGACGTTAAGCAACGCATACCTGTATAAATATATAAATATGTGTGTATATATATATATATATATATATATATATATATATATATATATATATACAGTATCAACAAGTAGGGACTGCACTCACTGGATTCAGTTCAAATAATACCTTATTTATTCAATGGTGACGTTTCGGGGTACGCAAACCCCTTCCTCAGACCAAACACAGTGCACAAGAAACAAAGTGACTTTAAACCCAAATAAACCCCTCCCATCTTACATTCCAAGAAATTGCACCAAAACCGTATCCATGGAGACCAGGTAGTTACCTGGCAACCATGTTACACATACAATTTAAGGCATTCAAATAACAGTGGTGTGATTATTACTTCCTAACTGTTAATAAGACAAAAAGAAACACCAGTGTGTAAACACTTATGTGTATAAAAACTGTGAAGACATCATGCTTAATATATACCTTTAAAATTCAGTATATCAAATCATATACAATATAGGTAAAATCATTTGAGTAAATATATAAACCCCTCTGCAACAACATAGCTTATATGTTCAAGTTTACACACTAATCAGTGTATTATTCGGCACCAGATAATGTTAGGCTATTTAGACACATAGTTACAGTTTGCGTGGCTAAATGCAATTATTGCAAAGATGAGCTTCATATTTAGTGCTAGAGAGAATAAATGTTATCATTTAATATAGACATTTAACCTTTGCTCAGTGAGTTAGGGATTAGTGGAATGATCATATCGGATTAGGTATAATATTAGTTGCTCACTGTATATTATGAATTGCTGCTAATCGTTCACCAGCTGCTGCGCTGTTCAAAGAGTCTATAGTGTGTCAGTTGGGCGCAAGTTACAGACTCAGCCAATCAACGGCTTGTTTAGTCAGCCACATGGCTCATTAGCATCCCGTGACGTCACCGGGCTTTGCAACTAGACTCTGTAGTAGCGTGGCTAATTTGCATATTGAGATCGTACCTGTCAGAGCGTGATTTTCAATACTGTTTATGCTCAGTGTTTATGTGCTTTGTAGTGCTAACGTGGTGTCCTAATGTTGCAAGCGTAGTTCATAAGTTATATGTTGGAGCCCAACATTTACCTTGTATGCCGTATGTGTGATTATAGCGGGACCGATTAGGGACACAAAAATGTCAAACAGCCCCTGTTAGATCAATGCCTATCTTAGTTGGTTAGTCACCTTTGTGAGTGTAATAATGCTAATATAGGACTCCTGTGTGTTTAGGTTTGATATCATATGGGACTGCAGGGAATGTTCCATCACTAACACTGTGTTCCATGTTTGTTGTATATAGGCAATATTATTATAAAAAGGTCTATCAGTGCTACCAGATGATACATGTTATAAGGGGTATATAATATCACTGATCCCTGTTTAGTGTCTATTCATCATGATATTCTGGATCAATAAGTTAAGTGCCTAACCAAGATATGCCATCATAGTTATATTGCACCTCATATATTAGTCATCATATGTTAATATAACCCATACTGTGTTCTGAGTTAGAGGTAAAGTAAGTTATATGCCATGTGCCTCCCCAACCTAGGGGTATATTTAGTTATAGACCTCATAGATAATCATTGGTCTGTCCCATCACAAGTGGCAATCATGGTAAACATAGTACTTTTTACAACTATATGCAGTCCATCATTAGTATGACCTTATAAAATAGCATAAACGACTGTTAGTCAATATAAATAGCCAGAATTACGTATGAACATCAATATCCGGTATATTGTTCCTGGAAGTTGAATTAGTGTTGAACCAGTATTTAGACCAGGCGGCACACATCAATAGTATGGATAAAAGTATAGTCCAATATGAGATCAGTCCCCATGGTTCACCCCACTCCATATGTGCACATCTTCAATTCAATCTGTAGTTCAAAGACCGTCACTAGTGTAATGATGGTTATTGTTATGAATGGGATTGATTGGGTCAGACCTAGCGTATACCCCACTATGGCATGGCTGTGTACTCTGATCTAAACTACCAACCCAATAAACATAACAGTACTTACCCATGTTCCATGGGTTAAAGGTAGCAGTGCCAGTCATTTGACATATTCAGGCCTTGTGGATGTAGGGTTCCCAATCGGTATATCCATCGTGTTTCAAGTTGTAGCAATCTGTTATCCCGATCGCCTCTACGCTTCAGGGGGGGGACATGATCTATTAGAATGAATCTTAAGTATGTTACTTTGTGATTTGCCTCCAAAAAGTGCCTTGCTACTGGTTGTTCAGCAGTGCCTTTGTCCAGTGCACTTCTTATAGCCGATCTGTGGTTAGCCATACGTAGTCGGGCATTATCAATTGTTTTACCTACATAGAATTGTCCACAGCAGCAGCAGCTCAAAAGGTAAATTACATGGCTAGTGGTGCAGGTAATAAAATGCTTAATGGTGTATTTTCTGTTGGTGTGTGGGTGGCAAAATATTTTGCATGGTATCATCCCACTGCATGTGGTGCAGCCCGTGCACCTAAAGCAGCCAGTTCTTTTTGTCTTCAGCCATTGTTGTTGATAACAGTGTTGTGGATCAGTCAGCATCAAATGGTCTCTCAGGCTCCGTCCACGCTTATACCCCATGATAGGGGGATCCATTACATAAAATGGAAGCGATTTGTCAGATTCCAGAATTTCCCATCTTTCTCTGATGTTGCTGGCTAGTTTATTCTTTCCCTTATTGTAAGTAGTGGTAAAGATCATTCGTTTCTTCTTTTCATCCCTTGATTTATTTAGAGTCTCGCCAGTTTTAATCTCATCAATAACTTCCTTGATCAGGCTATTTTTGTAGCCGCGTTGTAGAAACTTGTTTGCCATCAGTTCCAATTGCTGTTCTCAAATGATTTTACCTATATTGTATATGATTTATATGATTGTATATGATTTGATATACTGAATTTTAAAGGTATATATTAAGCATGATGTCTTCACAGTTTTTATACACATAAGTGTTTACACACTGGTGTTTCTTTTTGTCTTATTAACAGTTAGGAAGTAATAATCACACCACTGTTATTTGAATGCCTTAAATTGTATGTGTAACATGGTTGCCAGGTAACTACCTGGTCTCCATGGATACGGTTTTGGCGCAATTTCTTGGAATGTAAGATGGGAGGGGTTTATTTGGGTTTAAAGTCACTTTGTTTCTTGTGCACTGTGTTTGGTCTGAGGAAGGGGTTTGCATACCCTGAAACGTCACCATTGAATAAATAAGGTATTATTTGAACTGAATCCAGTGAGTGCAGTCCCTACTTGTTGATACTTATTGAAATTTTGACTGAGCACCCTGGTTGCTGACTATCTTTGAATTGTGAGTGCATATACACAGTGGAAATATGAAGATTGGAAAATATCTGGCACCCAACACCTATTAACCACACCAACCCTCTAAACCATCTGTGGACTTGGATACAGTCTGAGTCTTTTCTTGGATAACAGGGACCTATTCTCTATGGGCCCCTGCTCTTTGCCACTAAGGCACACTGGGTGATTTCCTGAACACAGACATCGCTTATAATACTACAACTACATCTAGAAAGAATTAAGAGTGATACTAGAAATCAAACAGAAGCAAGACCCCAATATGCAGGATCCTTCAACAAACGATACCCTGACAGAAGAAGGACTACTGGATGAAGCAACCACCACCAGGACTTTTGCATATACATCTGCTGATGCACTTAGGATCTTGGTTGATTCTGATACAACTACTGTAGAGGCTATTGAAACACCACAGACAGTTTATAATACTTTGGTACATACTGTATACTTATCCAAATATTACAAAATGAATAAAATACCAAGAGGCTTCAGGATTAAAAACCAGCCAACTATTGGACACAGCAACAAGAACTTCTGCCTGAAGTGGTGCCAAATACTTAATAAATGTTCAATGGACTTAATACTCTTAGTAATTGAAGAATGCACCAACATTTTAATTACAGTAAGGAATGAACTGAAAGATTTTAATACAAATAAGATACAGATCCTCAGAGAGGACCACAGCGATACATGGCTGGATAAGATTACCAAGCAAGTTAATGACTACAAAAGGGAACTCATGGCCTTTAAAAATCAGAAGCTAACCACGGTTGATACGGACTATAAAGAAAAAATAATTTACTATTGGCTTTATAGCAACACACAGAGTGGCCCACGGCGACAAAGAAGACAGCGTAACTACAGATCACGGTTCCTGAACACTGTTGATAGCAGCTCGGGCTCAGACACTGAAGGTGGATATATTCAACAACAACACCAGGACCCTAGCACAACCAACCCCCCTTTTTTAGGGGTGACAACCAGATCAGGAAACACAAGAGGCCGAGGCCGCACCCGAGGAGGGGCAACTATTGCGGGCGGGAGACCACCACTACCGCAAAGACGATAAACCCAGACATAGTGATCAATATTAGCAATAAGATGCTGACCAAAGATGAGATTAGCCTGCTTAATAAAGGATTGACTTTTATTCCCACATTCAAGGATGATAATTTTGACACCTTCCTAGATATTAACAGATTTCAGAGAAACCTCAAGCTTAAAGAACACTTTGGAAATACTGACAATGAAACAGAGATGAAGAAATTTAAACCAAGAAGAAAGTTTGAACCTATAAACAGCGGACCAAGCATTAAAACATACACTAGACTTATCACTAAGGACTCAGAATTGATCACGAGTGATGGACAAAGACCTAACCTCTCCAGGGGTGAAAGACAAGCCTTAAAGTCTCTGGCTACTGACCCAAGCATCGTGATACGCCCTGCGGATAAAGGTGGGGCAATTGTCATAATGGAATACAACCAATACAGAGATGAAGTCCTTAAGCAACTCAGTGATGTTACAACTTACAAGAAACTAACATGGGACCCAACCAAAGCTTTCAAGAAAGAGATTTATAATCTAATACAAGAGGCGGCGAATAACGATTGGATTAGTGAAGATGAAGCTAATTTTCTCACCACAACATATCCAATACATCCAATTCTCTACACGTTACCCAAAATACATAAAAACCAGCAGAATCCGCCTGGGAGGCCGATAGTATCAGCGAGAGGTTCCTTACTCCAGCCCTTAGCCCAATTTACCGACTCTAACTTACAACCATTTGTGAAGGGCATGGACTCCTATATCAGAGACTCCAGTGATTTGATCACACTATTAAATACTTTGGAGGACATCAACAGCAATAATATATTGGTGACTATGGATGTAAGGAGCCTCTATACAGTCATCCCACACAGTGAGGGGATTAAGGCGATAGAAAGTACATTGAACCATCACCCATACATTGGACCACCAATAAACTTTATACTCAGCCTTCTGGAGAAATGCCTAAAACTCAACTATTTTAGATTCGAGAAATACTTCTATCAACAACTCATGGGGACTGCCATGGGTTCGAATGTGGCCCCTTCATATGCTAACCTCTTTATTGAGCAATACGAAAAGGAGACAATGGGGGTATACAGCCACAATGACAGCAATTGGAACTGATGGCAAACAAGTTTCTACAACGCGGCTACAAAAATAGCCTGATCAAGGAAGTTATTGATGAGATTAAAACTGGCGAGACTCTAAATAAACCAAGGGATGAAAAGAAGAAACGAATGATCTTTACCACTACTTACAATAAGGGAAAGAATAAACTAGCCAGCAACATCAGAGAAAGATGGGAAATTCTGGAATCTGACAAATCGCTTCCATTTTATGTAATGGATCCCCCTATCATGGGGTATAAGCGTGGACGGAGCCTGAGAGACCATTTGATGCTGACTGATCCACAACACTGTTATCAACAACAATGGCTGAAGACAAAAAGAACTGGCTGCTTTAGGTGCACGGGCTGCACCACATGCAGTGGGATGATACCATGCAAAATATTTTGCCACCCACACACCAACAGAAAATACACCATTAAGCATTTTATTACCTGCACCACTAGCCATGTAATTTACCTTTTGAGCTGCTGCTGCGGACAATTCTATGTAGGTAAAACAATTGATAATGCCCGACTACGTATGGCTAACCACAGATCGGCTATAAGAAGTGCACTGGACAAAGGCACTGCTGAACAACCAGTAGCAAGGCACTTTTTGGAGGCAAATCACTAAGTAACAGACTTAAGATTCATTCTAATAGATCATGTCCCCCCCCTGAAGCGTGGAGGCGATCGGGATAATAGATTGCTACAACTTGAAACACGATGGATATACCGATTGGGAACCCTACATCCACAAGGCCTGAATATGTCAAATGACTGGCACTGCTACCTTTAACCCATGGAACATGGGTAAGTACTGTTATGTTTAATGGGTTGGTAGTTTAGATCAGAGTACACAGCCATGCCATAGTGGGGTATACGCTAGGTCTGACCCAATAAATCCCATTCATAACAATAACCATCATTACACTAGTGACGGTCTTTGAACTACAGATTGAATTGAAGATGTGCACATATGGAGTGGGGTGAACCATGGGGACTGATCTCATATTGGACTATACTTTTATCCATACTATTGATGTGTGCCGCCTGGTCTAAATACTGGTTCAACACTAATTCAACTTCCAGGAACAATATACCTGATATTGATGTTCATACGTAATTCTGGCTATTTATATTGACTAACAGTCGTTTATGCTATTTTATAAGATCATACTAATGATGGACTGCATATAGTTGTAAAAAGTACTATGTTTACCATGATTGCCACTTGTGATGGGACAGACCAATGATTATCTATGAGGTCTATAACTAAATATACCCCTAGGTTGGGGAGGCACATGGCATATAACTTGCTTTACCTCTAACTCAGAACACAGTATGGGTTATATTAACATATGATGACTAATATATGAGGTGCAATTATAACTATGATGGCATATCTTGGTTAGGCACTTAACTTATTGATCCAGAATATCATGATGAATAGACACTAAACAGGGATCAGTGATATTATATACCCCTTATAACATGTATCATCTGGTAGCACTGATAGACCTTTTTATAATAATATTGCCTATATACAAAAAACATGGAACACAGTGTTAGTGATGGAACATTCCCTGCACCTGCAGTCCCATATGATATCAAACCTAAACACACAGGAGTCCTATATTAGCATTATTACACTCACAAAGGTGACTAACCAACTAAGATAGGCATTGATCTAACAGGGGCTGTTTGACATTTTTGTGTCCCTAATCGGTCCCGCTATAATCACACATACGGCATACAAGGTAAATGTTGGGCTCCAACATATAACTTATGAACTACGCTTGCAACATTAGGACACCACGTTAGCACTACAAAGCACATAAACACTGAGCATAAACAGTATTGAAAATCACGCTCTGACAGGTACGATCTCAATATGCAAATTAGCCACGCTACTACAGAGTCTAGTTGCAAAGCCCGGTGACGTCATGGGATGCTAATGAGCCATGTGGCTGACTAAACAAGCCGTTGATTGGCTGAGTCTGTAACTTGCGCCCAACTGACACACTATAGACTCTTTGAACAGCGCAGCAGCTGGTGAACGATTAGCAGCAATTCATAATATACAGTGAGCAACTAATATTATACCTAATCCGATATGATCATTCCACTAATCCCTAACTCACTGAGCAAAGGTTAAATGTCTATATTAAATGATAACATTTATTCTCTCTAACACTAAATATGAAGCTCATCTTTGCAATAATTGCATTTAGCCACGCAAACTGTAACTATGTGTCTAAATAGCCTAACATTATCTGGTGCCGAATAATACACTGATTAGTGTGTAAACTTGAACATATAAGCTATGTTGTTGCAGAGGGGTTTATATATTTACTCAAATGATTTTACCTATATTGTATATGATTTGATATACTGAATTTTAAAGGTATATATTAAGCATGATGACTTCACAGTTTTTATACACATAAGTGTTTACACACTGGTGTTTCTTTTTGTCTTATTAACAGTTAGGAAGTAATAATCACACCACTGTTATTTGAATGCCTTAAATTGTATGTGTAACATGGTTGCCAGGTAACTACCTGGTCTCCATGGATACGGTTTTGGTGCAATTTCTTGGAATGTAAGATGGGAGGGGTTTATTTGGGTTTAAAGTCACTTTGTTTCTTGTGCATTGTGTTTGGTCTGAGGAAGGGGTTTGCGTACCCCGAAACGTCACCATTGAATAAATAAGGTATTATTTGAACTGAATCCAGTGAGTGCAGTCCCTACTTGTTGATACTGTATATATATATATATATATATATATATACACACATATTTATATATTTATACAGGTATGCGTTGCTTAACGTCCTTGATACATTCTGTGAAATAGGACGTTATGTTTTTTGGACTTTGTGTAAACACCGTACTATATACAGTGCATACTTAGCAAAGTTATATGGCATGCTGTATTGACTAAATACTGATTTTGCTGCATTTGAGAGCCATGATGCACTTCACGATAATCTTAGTATTTTCAAAAACAAAATACACAAAGATAACACTACCCCGAAACGTCACCATTGAATAAATAAGGTATTATTTGAACTGAATCCAGTGAGTGCAGTCCCTACTTGTTTGATACTTATTGAAATTTTGACTGAGCACCCTGGTTGCTGACTATCTTTGAATTGTGAGTGCAGATACACAGTGGAAATATATATATACAGTATATATATATATATATATATATATAATTTTATATGTGTGGAAATTTTACAATCATTTATTTATTTTCATCGCCTCTTTTTATACCCACCCCAAAACATATAAATAGTTTTTATAGGTAAATCCCCCAAACAATTGTTTAAATTGAGTGATAGCAAAAATGATCCGGTATTTGAACAGGTTCTCTTCCTACCTGTCAAACCGTACCTTTAGTGTAGACTTCTCTGAGGCCTCATCTACCCCGTCACCACTTTCTGTTGGGGTACCGCAAGGCTCTGTCCTCGGACCCCTTCTCTTCTCAATCTACACGTCATTATTAGGTTCCCTAATAAAGTCCCACGGGTTCCAATATCATTTGTATGCAGACGACACCCAAATCTACTTCTCTGCATCAGACCTATCTCCTTCCTTGCTAACCTCTGTCACTAACTGTATTTCTCACATCTCTTCCTGGATGTCCTCTCACTACCTCAAGCTAAATCTCTCCTTATTTTCCCTCCTTCTTCCAAAATCTCCACCCCCATCTCTCTATAACTGTCGCCAACTGCATAATTACCCCTACCCAGCATGCCCAATGTCTTGGGGTCACACTTGACTCAGATCTTTCTTTCACTCCTCACATTCAGTCCTTGGCTAAATCCTGCCGCTTCCACCTTAAAAACATCTCTAAAATTAGACATTTACTTACACAAGATACAACTAAGATTTTATTCCACTCTCTCATCCTTTCCCACTTTAATTACTGCAACTCTGTCCTCTCTGATCTCCCCAGCTGCCGCCTAGTTCCTTTACAATCCATAATGAATGCCTCTGCCAGACTCATCTTCCTTACACGTCACTGTTCATCTGCTGCACCTCTCTGCCAATCCCTTCACTGGCTTCCTCTTGCCTCCAGGATTAAACACAACATTTTTACTCTGACATACAAAGCCCTCAACTCCACTGATCCCCCCTATATTTCAGACCTTGTCTCCAGATACTCTCCCTCCCATCCCCTTCGCTCTGTTCATAACCTCCTACTCTCCTCCTCTCTTGTTACCTCCTCACACTCCTGCTTACAGGACTTCTCCAGACTGGCTTGCATCTTGTGGAACTCTCTGCCTCACTCCACAAGACTCTCCCCTAGTTTTGAAAGCTTCAAGCGCTCCCTAAAGACTCTAATTGTTCAGGGATGCATACAACCGGACAGATAGCTCAGCATGCTAAGGCACTGTGACTGAGCTCTGTAGCAACCCCAGGTGTTGCAGGTTCAATCCCCGGTGAGGTGCACTGAGCCTTTCATCCTTCCGAGGTCGATTAAATGAGCAGAGCCTTGAGACCCTTATGGGTGATTAGCCGCGCTTTACAAGTACCCAATTTATACAACCTACACTAACCTTTCCTTATACCGTTTCCTCTCCTCCATTGCTAACTCCTTGAACCCCCTTAGCATGTAAGCCTAAGAGCCATACTGTTTGTAGATCACCTTCTACACTACAACAGTGCGACTCTTGGAAGGGCCCTCTACCCGTCTGATCCCTATAAATGTTTCCTTGTATTCTGCCTATGCTTATAGTGCTGCGGAATCTGTTGGCGCTCTACAAATAACCGATAATAATACTAATAATAATAATGGCTGACCCACTCACCTACCACTACTATATGAAAAAGTGATGCACCTACTCTAAAAAATCCCTATATAATCCTGAAGGCCCTGGTCAGTTTTAAATTAACCCCGCAAGATGCGTTACAAAAATTTAGTCCAGAGATTTGTTATCCTATATTTGTAATGTGCCATTAAGTTCCATAGCTGTACACATAGAGTTCATGAATCAGATAATAAACACAAAAACAAGCCAAGAAGAAGGTACAAGGAACTTGGTATGTGGTGACTAACAAAGGCAAAAGGCCAATCTGATATTATATTTCTGCTACTTAAAGTACCACTGGCACTGTTACAATAGCATTGGCATTATACCAGGTAGTATTTACACAGACAGAACTTGCTCCCAGACTTTAAGCCAATGTGTACCTGGTGCACCGATGTATTTAGTTTTGTATAACTCTAGGCAATGGGAATCTGCTGCTGTCTAATTATTGATTTGAAATAAATGTACTAAAATATTAATAAGGTGCGCACGTTTTGCAAGGGGAGTACACATACATTGTTAAAGTATTAGCAGTGTTTCTTTTTTTTTTTTTTTTTTTTTTTAATATTTTTTATTGAGGTAAAACAACATACAGAGGAGTACATTTACATAAGAAAACCATGGCAACATGCCTATATGACATACATAAGGTTATAAACATCCCATGCAACAGGCATGCCCTTAGAATGTTATAATTCGCTTATGTTTAATCCAATAAGGATAAAGTTTGGCCATGAACAGTACCTCATTTTACATAATTGCATTTTCAGATTGAGGTAGCAATGACATACATATAAGGTCATATATTAGCACGGCAACACGCCAAAATACATACATCAAATCTTTTGTGTCACATGCGTGTCTTAGGACTGTAAGCGATATGAGGTCCTGCACAACAGGAAGTACAGTGGGCCATGTGCGGCACCCCTTTTTCTATAGAAACATGGAAACATGGACAAGAAAAAATAACATAACAAGTGATCCTCATTAGACCTACATTTCGTAACTCTAAAAGGAAAAAGATTAGGTCTTATATGTCCACAACATACATATCATATATACCCATGAAGATTAAGTTGCGCCCATTAACATCTGAGGTTGCAGCTCATAGCACTCCTGTCAGAATATGAAAAAAGCAACTTAGCACAAAAATTGATAGACTCTGTGAGACCTTGATACTCCACTCATAGACCACCAACCTAAGTCTATAAATACATTCTATACAGTTATGTGGAGTAATTAAACCGCTAACCTCTGAATGGCAGCAAGTAACCTAGCGCAACAGTTTATAGACTCTACGCGTGGGTATTAATAATAAGCAACCTATTTTCTACCATAGGGTAGACATTAGGAAAATAGGGCTAGATTCTGGCCCTTTGGGCCACAAGTGATCATTTGAACCAGGGGGTAGATGCTGGGTCAACCATGGACATATGAACCAGTACCTGCACAAATTAAAACACAAGCATATAGGGCGTATATAACACAGTAGAAATTTTGTGGTGAGCCACGGTGATATAGCGATTATATCTCCATAGTAGGGGATTGCAGAAGGTATCTATCTTATGTTGCGTAGGAGATATTTAGACGTTATGTTAATATACAGCAAATTCCCACCAATAATAAATTTTCTCTATGGCTTAAACTTGAACAATAAGCCCGATAGGGCTCTGCAGCATTATAGGAGAGGGGAGCATGCTTCTAACTACAGCATCAAAACACCCCGTAAGGAGGCACAGAGGATCTCAAGAAAGTACCCTGTCTCTGCCGCTGACAGGGCCAACCTGATGTGCTATTATAGCATTATAACATTACCCCCTATTGGAACCAAAGATATTA